>NC_056745.1:459108804-459325303 GCF_019279795.1 Protopterus annectens
GATTCTCCTCAAGATGAAGAAGTTCCTTGTCTCAGGAAAAGAGACTGATGAGACTATGTTTTATAACTCTCAAGTTCAAAAAGAATTCTTAAAGTGCTAGAGTTGAAGATGCTGACCGTGCAAGCTGTTCTGCCCCTCCTCTTTCCTGTAACCTTCATGGTCACCTGGACCATAAAAATGTGTACTTTCACAAATTTATAACAGAGAAGGCAGACATTACCTCAGATTTGAAGCAGGGGGTGTCCAATTCACTTCCCTGCCCTTTGGTTTGCCTATTGCATCCAGGTTATTTACATAGTGTCTGGCTAAAGTAATCACCTTCTTTTGGACCAAAAACATCTACTTTAACCTGTTTCTGGACTGCCTGTTTCAGTCAGCACCCATAGAACAGGCACATCAAGCACTAAAGTTCACCCTGGCCTGAGTCAAAAACCTGGTATTCTTTTTTTAAAATATCAAAGTCTTACCTGCTACGTATGAGAGAAGTGTTGTTCTTGGGTGCTCATCTAGACAGCATTCACTAGAAGGCATTCCCCATGTAGGATCATAGGAGATTACTAGGCTATTGACCTGGAGGTCATTTTAAGCCTAGCCGTTTCATTCTAATATTACACCATAGAAATGCTAGTCAGTACCCATGACTGCATTTAGTGATGACTGCTCTTGTCCAGGAGGGTTGTGGGCTCTATCCCTGGTAAGACTTAGGTTTCTCTTAAACAGTGTCATAGAGGTGCCGAATTTCACATGAATTGGTGGCCTGTTCCAAAGATGCAGCAGTAGGTGGGAGATGAATCTGTCCCTCTAGTGGGTCCTGTTTGTCACAGGCCATATTTAGGTTCCTGGAATGGGTAGCCATAGTCCCATTTGATTTACAGGTATGTAGCAAGTTCATAAGGTTTGGGTCTTGAATTGCTCTGTAGGCCAGGCACAAGTCCCCCCTAAGTCTATACGACACAGAGTGTAGTGACCAGGACTTTAGTTGATCTGTATAAGGCACATGTTGGAGCCCCTTATCTTTATTAGAAACCTTTGAGGTTTCTCTGATTGCTGCAGGTGCTTAGTACAGTACATGCCAAACTGGGCATTGTACTCAATTATTGGCTGGATAAGTGCCGAGTTGAGATCCCAGGTCTCTTACCACTTCATGGGGACTTAGGATATTGTTGTTATTTGATAGTGTGAGGGGACGTTGTTTGTGCCAAACAGAATGATGATGCATTTCTTTGCATTCTATTTGAGACCGTGACTAATACACTAGTCGTTGGTCTGTGCGAGACCATCCTGGATTATACTGACATCATTTGGGGATTCAATGATTGCACCTAGTTTGCAGTCATCTGCAAACCTGGTCAGCTGCAACCCCTTAGTTTTGACCTGAATGTCTGAGAAGTGTATACCGAGCAGTAGGGGGCCCAGCACTGACACCTGTGGCACCCCAGTGGTAATAGGTCTGCTAGTTGATGTGGAGTTAACCACTTTAATAGTGTGTGTCCGATGTGTAAGCCAGTTGGCAACCCATATTACAGCGAAGAGGTTTACATTCAGTTTAAGTTTATCAGTAATGCCTGAATGTGGGATTGTGTCAAAAGCCTTTGCCAGGTCGAGGTATGCTGTGTGCACAGACTTCCCAATGTCAGTGGCCCTAGTCACATTCTCAAAGAAATCCGCCAGATTTAATAGGCAGGATCTGCCCTTCACAATGCCGAATTGGGTAGGATCCAGAGTTTGGAGGTCACTTATGTCTGTTTATGCAGTCCATAATGATACATTCCATGGCATTGTCAACCTCAAAAGGGTGTAGTGCTATTTATAGGTTCACAATTAATTTTTCTAATAATGAAATATCATACCTCGATGTACAGTTGTCAAATGACTCTGGTGTCTTGAAAACTTGTGTGCATAGTAAAGAAATTCTGGTAAATAAATATACACAGATTAAAAGTATGCATGCTAGACATGTATTTTGTGGAGTAGTTAAGGCACAATTCCGATGAATAAGTAAGTTGAACACTGATGATGACAAATGTATGGAACAGATGAAACAATTAGCGCATGATTTTAATAATAGAGGTTGCACTAAAGAATTAGTATTAGGAATAATGAAAGAAACATTTGAGAATAGAAGACTAGTAGCTTCTCCTTTTTTAAGTGTTGCACCAGTAACTACAACATCTACTATACATAACGATAAAGCATCAAGGATACGTTATGTAACTACATATAATAGGATGACTGTAGAAGTTGAAAATATTATTAAAAGGAATTAGCGATTAACAAAGTATTGGGTCCTGTGTCGGTTGCTGTCCCTTCTTCCATGATGTCAGGTCATCAGGGGTATAAAACATGCAGCCGACGCCATTACATCAGTCTTTCTTGCCGTGCAGTGCCCGAAGCAGAAGCAGTTCGCAAGTGCCAGTCTGCCGACTCCTGAAATTTTCATTTTTGAGTTTCAGATCGAAGTCTTCAACTAAAAAGCTAATCACCCCATTGGGGAAACTTTTTCTTGCTCCTTACCGATGTCAGTAAAAGTTAATAATTGCATTACTTGTGGGAAGCAAATACCTCATAAGGATTTACATTTGTACTGTATTCCTTGCCTAGGCCATGACCACGACATACCTTGCTGTCAGTTCTGTGCTTTATTTAATCAACGCACTATCAAACGTCGGTACATTTTTGCTTCTAAATATTTTGGCTCACGCTTTAATTATCCAGAAATGTCATTGGCTAGCAATCCGACTACCAAAATACCTAAAAAACGCAAAGAAAAAGACCCATTTGGAGTCCGGTATGCCGCGAGATGCTTCAATTATGGAACCCGCAAATGTCTCTACCTTGGTTGGGTCCGGAGCCTCTGTGCAGGCACCAGCATCTGAGGGTGTTTTCAGGCCTACAGATTTGTATAGTAAATAGATTGGTAACCGACAACATCTTCAAAACTAAGGCCATAATCTCGAACTATGTCTAAAAAAACGATGCCTAGGCCACATGTGCAGGCCCCTATGCCTAAAAAACAAATGATCAAAATGGCTGAAGATTTAATTACTCTGATCAGGGGTAGCCAACACCCCACTTCTAAGAGGCCTAGGCAATATATTGACTATGAATCTTCTGAACAGGATTCTATTTCTTCTGACTCTTCTAATGAACAGGAATTGTCTATACCTACATATGAGAACTCTGATGCAGAGGATTCCATTCCTTCTGCTTCTCCGCCTGAGGGTTTTTCTTTTGGGGAAAATTTACATACCTTAAGGGAGCATTTCCACTGGGAAAGTCAGGACTTTTCTGAATTTAAAAAAGGTTTAGGGATTTTCTTCTTCTTCCTCAGCATAGGCCTTTGGCTGTACCGCCTGTTCTAGACGTTGTTGATGATGTTTTTTCTGAATCTAGTATGGCTCCTGATTCTCTGCCTCTGGCTCTTTGTAAGCCAGACAGATACTACAGGGTTCCTGACGCCCACAAATTTCTTTGCAAAAATCCTGTTACGGTTCCTGAAACCATTTCTCAGGGCCCCAAGGGCATTATGGCTTTTACTGCTAAAAATCCTACCCCTTATGATAGAGATTCCAGGGTGCTGGATAGATGGGGTAAGAAGGTCTACACTTCTGCAACCTTGGCAATCAAGGCTTTAAACTGTCAATTTCATACGCTAAAATATCAGCAGCATATCATGGGACTGCTTAAACAGAAAGTGATGTTGATTTCTGACTGTGTGGAAAATAAAGATTTACAGGATCTGTTGCATTCAGCTGAACAAGTTGGGAAACATTTTGCAATGTGGTTTTGATTCTTTGGAGGCCTCTTGCAGGGCTGCGGTAACTGGGTCTGTGCTAAGAAGTCATGCGTGGCTCAAAGAGCAAACTCTGCCTGATCATGTTAAAGCAAAATTGTTGGATGCTCCTTTACAACAGTACCGTCTCTTTGGTAATAAGGCTGAAGAAGTTATAAAAAAGATGGAAGGTAAAGCTAAATCTATGCAAACTGTGAAATATTTCTTACAAGTGCAACCTCCAAGATTTAGTAGGCACTACTAAGAACTGGTCCTTTCCAGTTCCTTCAGGAGCCACTCAAGTCAAACCCAGACAGTCCAAAGGCACCAGGTTTCAGTCCCAAGGGACTTTCAGAACAAAGCAATGGAGTGCCTCCTCTTCCAAATCTGGAAACAACAAGACACATCCCTATGGTAAGCAGTCTCAATGACTTCCCTCTACACTTACCAAGCACTTACCTTTTAGCCGCCCCTTTGGGGGGAAAACTGGCTCTTCATGCAAAAAACTGGCAACTTATAACTCAGGACAAATGGGTTTTAAATATAGTATCCCAGGGATACAGATTTCATTTCCACACGTTGCTAACTCCAAACGGATGGCCAGACCTGCCCCCAAATCAGTGGGCAGAGGCCCAGAAACAAGTACTTTCCCTCATGAGCATGGGGGCTATTCAACTAGTACCACATGAGGAAAAGGGACAAGGTTTCTATTCAAGACTTTTCCTGGTACCCAGAAAAGACAAATCATGGCGTCCAATTCTGGACTTACCTACTCTAAACACCTTTCTGGACATTCCAAAATTCAAGATGCTGACTCTTCACCAGTTACTTCCTATGCTAGGCAAAGATGCCTGGTGGGCAACTCTAGATTTAAAAGAGGCTTACCTGCATAACCCAATCAGGGAATCTTGCAGAAGATACCTCCGCTTCAAAACAGGCTACTTGCATTACCAGTTCTCTGCACTGCCCTTTGGCTTATCTACTGCGCCCAGGGTCTTTACAAAGTGCCTGGCTCCAGTAATTGCATTTTGCAGGCGAAGAAATATTCAAATATATCCATACCTGGACGATTGTCTAATTCAGGCAGAAAACAAGGACATTCTTCTAAAACATCTGGCATTTGTAAAAAGGGTTCTAACTTGTCTAGGGTACACTATAAACGAAAAGAAATCACAACTGGTACCCTGTCAAAAAATTCCTTGGTGCAAGATTGAATACAACTGCCCAGATGGCTTTCCTTACGCCAGAGAAGCAAATTCATTTGGTGACTTACTTCAAGCAGGTGGCCACAAAAACCCTGCTTTCTGCAAGGCAAATACTGCAAGCCTTGGGGTTCATGGCCTCCTGCATTCTTCTAATTCCATATGCAAGACTGCATACGAGGAAACTTCAGTGGTATTTAAAAAGTCTATGGAGTCAGCATTGTCACAGCCTGGAAACAGTGATTCCTATCGTACCTTGCCTGCGCTTAGTTTCTATGGTGGGCAGAGGCCTGCCACCAGAACAAGGGACTTCCATTCACACCACCCCCTGCTGCTCAAACCCTAACTACAGATGCATCAGACTATGCATGGGTGCTCATCTGGCAGGGAAGTGCATTCAGGGAAAATGGAGCCCAAATCAAATGCACCTTCACATAAATCAAAAAGAAATTCTAGCTGTACAGAAAGCACTGACAGCCTTCAAGGACTACCTTCATCCAGGACAATTACTGATAAAGATGGACAACACCACGGTTATGTGGTACATAAACAAGCAGGGGAGTATACACTCCTACCCCATCTGCAGACTAGCCATGGCATTGTAGAACACGGCCTTGAGCTATCAGCTACAACTGCAAGCTCAATTCCTGCCAGGAAAGCTGAATACTCTGGCAGACGAACTAAGCAAAAATCTCATGGACCCACACGAATGGAAACTGGAACCACGAATTATTAACATGTTGACACGCAAATGGGGGAGCCCAGACATAGATCTTTTTGCCTCACCCCAGAACTATCAGTTGGACAAATTTTGCACAAGAATTCATCACAAAAAAAGCTTGGAAAGTGGATGCTCTGTCCTTCAGCTGGAAAAACCTATCAGTCTGTGCCTTTCCCCCTCTGCCTCTGCTCTCCAAAATTCTGCTAAAAGTCAAACAGAACAAACCAAAAATGATTTTGATTGCTCCAGACTGGCCTTGCCAACAATGGTACCCACTCCTGCGCAGTGCGTCACATCTTCCACCGTGGCACCTGCCTCGGACACCTTACTTACTGCTTCAGCAGAACAACCAAACTCTGCACACTCAGCTCCAAACTTTGAATCTTGCAGTGTGGCTAATCACCTAAATTCACCCTTAGCATCCCTCAGCAAACCTGTGATGGATGTCATTTTGGAGGCGAGAAGACCTAGTACTAGAAAATCCCATGCTGACAAATGGAAAAGATTCTGTGCCTGGAATCAGTCTCAAGGGATAAGCACAGCAGCGCCCAACATTCCTCAGATTTTGCAATACTTAACTGAGATGCTTCACAAGGGCCTGTCCTTTTCTTCCATAAATATCCATGCCTCAGCCATTTCAGCTCATTACAACACAGAACCTCCCCTCTTCTCTCATCCTCTGCTAAAGCAGTGTCTCAGAGGGGCCAAAAACTTAAGACCACCCAGGAGAGCTCCAACCCCTGTCTGGGACCTTAATTTTGTATTGGAGAAGCTCACTCTCCCTCCTTCCGAGCCAGCTGCTACTGCAGACTTAAAATGTCTCTCCTGGAAAACATATTTCCTTTTAGCAGTCACTTCAGCTAGAAGGATTTCTGAATTACAGACTCTTAATGGCAGTGGAGCCTTTCATCATTTTTCATGCAGACAGGGTATCTCTCAGGACCAACCCATTCTTCATGCCTAAGGTGGTAAACAGTGTGGCTCTTAATCAGACCATTCATTTGCCAACTTTCTTTCCCAATCCACAGAATAAGGGGGAGCGGATTCTGCATTCATTGGATGTACACAGACAACTTAGATTTTACTTAAACAGGACTAAATCTCAAAGAAAATCTGAACAACTGCTGGTAGCATTTGCTGCAGGGGCAGGGGGAAAGGCCATTTCAAAGCAAATCATTTCCAAATGGATAAGCTATTGTATTTGTTTCTGCTATAAGCACCATTGAAAAACTATGCACCGGGGGATCAGATCCCATTCCACCAGAGCTGCATCTACTTCTACTTCAACAGCCTTTCTCAGAGGTGTTCCTACCAGGGACATTCTAGAAGCTGCTACCTGGAGCTCAGTTCACACTTTCATCAAACATTACCATTTACCACTTTTCTCTAAATCCAGAGCTGGCTTTGCCACTGCTGTCCTGCAGGGCCTTATAGCTGGTCTTAATGCTGTATAATTTCCTCCTCCCAACCATAGCTTTGGGAATCTACCCAAATGTAATGACTGCAACAGTGAAACGCGAAGAACATAGTACAGTTGTGTACACTTACCATAAATGTAAATGTTCGAGTGTACTCACTGTTGCAGTCCTGGTTACCCTCCCTCCAGCCCCCTATTTTTCTCTGGCTATACCTCTACTTTCTTTTACTATGCTTAAAAGACCTTTTGGTGTATTTGCTTTTGGTTGGAGGTATATATTTTTTGTGTTTTTTAATTTTATTTGCTCCCCATTTGGGGGGCACCTGACATCTGGGGCAAGAAAAACTGATGTAATGGCATCGGCTGCATGTTTTATACCCCTGACGACCTGACGTCATGGAAGAAGGGACAGCAACCGACGCAGGACCCAAGACTTTGTTAATTAGGCCGACTGAGGGCATCCTGCCAGCAGATTACCCAAATGTAATGACTGCAACAGTGAATACACTCGAACATCTATATTTATGGTAAGTGTACACAGCTGTACTTTACTTCACATCTGCATCACAGAAACGGTTTCCTGCAGGAAATTGTCTCCGGAAACTGAATTACAGAACCTCTTCAGTTTGGATGGTCCATCTAGCAAGATTTCACACAATGAATCTTCAGTGATACCTCAGAAATGGGTGGTGCCTGCATGACCAGTCCTTGCTGCAGACGGTCTTCCTGCCGTGCATCAAGAAAGAGCTGTTGTGGTGGATATAATGGGTGAACCTTAGTCAGGGTTCTCATTCAGGATAGGCCTAGACGTCAGGATGCTCACTATAAACTCCTCAGGCATTACCTGGAGAGCCCACTCAGGGGGTATGTGGGTTCAGGGAGTCTAGGTCAAACGGCAGAGTAGAAAACACATCAGCAAAACAGTATTGGTAGCTGTAATTCTAGCCACTGTGGCCTTGAAACTCATTTAGAAACTAGAGGTCCTGCACAATCCTGTGTGTGGGGGGTACACATTCACACTGGCTGTGCTGGCAAGAAATCTGGCCTATGCATCAGGAATGACCTTCAAGACATTCTACTTTCTTTCCGAGGAAAACTCCCTTGCAGATCAACTTAGCAGGACCGAGGTTGACCCTGACTAGTGAATTCTAGAGAGGGATGTCCTTCTAGGTCTGAGCCACAGGTGGGAGTGTACCAGGACTAGATCTTTTGGCAAAAATGGATGACTCTCAGTAATTTTTACTCCAGGACACCAGCTCAGGCAGCCTGAGTGATCAATGCCTTCATCACTGGAAAAGGCATGATTTTGTATGCTTTTCCTCCAGTCCCTCTTCAGATCTGAGTGTGTGTGTGTGTCTTTCTGCTTTTCCCCATTAGGGGTCGCCACAGCGGAACTCCGGTCCGCTAATGATTGGTAGTTGATTTTTACGTACCGAGTTACCAGCTCTGATGCACAACCTTCAAGGAAGGTACAAACATTCACGTATGTCTCCACGCAGAAGACGCTCTAGCTGAGAATCGAGCCAGACAGCGTCTTACTGTGAGGCGACAACGCTACCGCAGCACCACCACCGCGGAGTAATTTTGAAAATAAAGGAGGGCAGGCCACAAATGGTAATTTACATTTCCAGCACTGGTTCTCCCTCTTCCTCAGTATTACCAAGGGATGGACCCTGTGCTGCTGCTTAAACCCTTTGACCCAAAACAAGGAGACAGTCATACACACTGACACAAAGACATTAAGACTAACAGCGTGGATCTCTTTTGACACAAGTTTTCAGAGGATGCCCTCATTGTCTGTCTCATTATTTTGATGGAAGCTGGAAACCAAATTCAAGGGAATCAAACTTATCTGAATACCAAAGGAGGTGTCTGGACCCCCATACACACCTCAGTGATTCTCAAATACCTTCCAGGCCTTTAGAAATCATAGTAATTTTATTCCATTGTAAAGATGCATGTTTTGGCAATTTTAGTCTGACTGCCTTGGGATTCCCCTTTTTTTTTTCTTCTGAAGAGCAATTCCTTAAAGCAACCCTACACCTCAGGCTCCCAAGCATTTCTCTCAACCTGTTTGTGCAAGAAATCTGGCCAAAGTCCACACACACACACACACACACACACTTTTAAATATTGCTCTTATAAACATAGAAGGTTGCTAGAATAACAAAATTTGTGTTGGCATGCATTTTCTGAAGGATATAAAGTCTGAAACTCAAGTGTTTGTCATTATTTAGTGATTTGACAGAAAACCACATACTTATGAGGAACAAACCAAATACCTGAGCACAAATCTGAATGTTCTGAGGAAAATCTGGACAGTTTATAGGCATGCTGCCAAGAAACATCTTGCTCCACTTTGGGACCTCTTCTATATCATCAAAGCTGACATACCCCTTTCTTGCTGCATCCTTGAAATTCCTGACTTGGAAAGTTGCCTTCTTAGTGGCTGTTACTTAAGCAGGAAGGATTTCAGAACTGCAGGCCCTAGTGCAAAAAAAAGTTTTTTATCTCGCATATTTCTCTTCCACCCTTCTTTCATGCTCATAGTAACAGAGTTTTCTTTAGATGAGGGCATTCTGTCCTCAGTGGTCTCCCTCTGAACAGACGGGAAAGGATTTTTCACTCCCTGGATGTGCACAAGCAATTGAGATTTTACCTTAACAGGACAAAGGACAGTAGAAAAACAAAGTGGTCATTTATATATTTTAAAAAGAGTAGGGAAGAAAGGCTCATTTCCAAACTGATTTCTCAAAATAGTTGGTCGATTATATTTGCTTGTTTTACTCCTTTTATGGCAAGACCAGACAAGGGCATTTAAGGCTCATTTTGCTGGAGTTGCTGCAACAACTACTGGCTTCCTTTGGTAGGGGTCAGCTCTCAGTCTGTTTTGCAAGCATATACCCAATCAGTCCACACCTTCTCTTAGCATTACAGCTTGGACATAGCCAGAGGAGGATTTGCAATGTCCATCCTACAAGAGATGACCATCAAATCCTCAGGACTAGCTAACCTTTGATCTATGAGTTTTTGAATTTTCCCACATGTAAAGACAACTGCAACAGTATTCCATCTGATGACTGTATTACAGTTGTGTTAGGAACTTACCATAGTTGTAGATGTTTGAGTATATTCACTGTTGCGTTACTATCTCTGTCCTTTCTCCTCTCTTTTTTTCTTCTACACTGTGGGCATCCAGAGGCTGGAGTTGGTACACAATCATTCTCTTATTCTCTCTTTACTACCACCACAAGACATCCATCCTCCTCAAGTTGAACTAGAACATGGAGAGGCAGCTGTTGGGGGGGGGGGGGGTATTCTCGTTAGAATGTTGTAGATGAGGCAGTCCTCCTGCCATTGTTCACCTGAACAATTAACACTTTGGACCAGCCATAGGTTCCTGGAGGCTGTTAAAGACCCACAGGTGCATGTCCCTGTTTTATATCTCTGATGTGCTTATGAAAGGTGCTAGCCCAGTCTAGAGGTGAAAAGCTGTGGAAGTCGGGCCTTCTGCAGAAGATGTCCCAGATGTAAAGGCTGTAGCAACAATGGACATGTTCGAACATCTGCTGCTAAGGGAAGTTCCTAACACGGTTCTGCTTTCTCCATTGTTGAGCCATTTCTGTTGTGTGTATTTTTAAGCTTGGCTTATGCAGCTAAAAATGGTACTCCAGATAGAATTTTAAGAGGTGTCAGGCAATGACCCTTTGTCCTCTTGTGCTGCTGATTTTAGCTCCCTGTGCCCCACATCTTTAAAGTGTGTCACAGTCTTGGCATGTTGTCGACCTGCTGAATCATATATTATACTTGATTCAGGGATTTGTTTCTGAATATCTTTTTCTCCACAGAAGCAAACTTCTCTAAGGATTCTTTCCTCAAACAAAAACAAAACTTGAGTGCTGATTGGATCCCTGAAGTAACAAGTGAGTCAGTGTTGCATTGTATTCTTGACAGTGAGTTGCATTTTCTGTACTTTGGTTCCTGTGCACAAACCATTTCTAAGTACATTTTCACCCCCACCAATTTAATCTGCACGTTTCAAGATTCTAGGAAAGCAATAATTCCTTACATTACAAGGAAGTAACATAATGTCCAGGGGTGTTGTAAACCCAGATACAAGGCCAGCTGCCTACTTTTGAAGGGCATTATTACACTTGCAAAACAATTTAACAAATAGGTAATTTTCTATTTGTTTTATTAATATTTACATTTTGTTTATTTCTTTGATGTAAAATAGTTGTATATTGGCTGTATAGGTAGTGTTGGAGGAAGTATTTTGCATCCAGAATGAGTTATGTACCCATTTAATGTCCCGATATATACACACACACACACACCCCTATATACAAACAGACAGATTTAGAGGCAGAGTTAGTCTCTCACATAACAAGAAGTATGTAAACACATTCAGACACAAACGCACACATATGT
This sequence comes from Protopterus annectens, assembly GCF_019279795.1. Taxonomy (NCBI): domain Eukaryota; kingdom Metazoa; phylum Chordata; order Ceratodontiformes; family Protopteridae; genus Protopterus; species Protopterus annectens. The sequence continues at coordinate 459,120,348 of NC_056745.1, forward strand.
ACCTAGCACGTAATTTGACTACATACCTCAGTTGATATTATGATCAAATGAAAGGATATGTAAAGTAAATTACTGGTGCTATTACTTAAGTAATTGTTGTCAGACTTAAAGTGCAGAAGTATTAATGCTCTTCCCATGTGGATGCACACACACACGTATGCACAAGTATTCACATTGGTGGTTATGTACAGCTCTAGTGTCTGATTGTGATATATTTGTGCCTCAATAGCCATTGTAATGTGTTTTAGTTCATAGCACATATACATCCATGTACATCCATGTAACTGCTACTGCAGTCACTTGCAATAGAGTTGCGTTTGTGTTTCACTGCTGGATAATGGCAACTTTTTAAGAGGTGCAGTTAGCAAGGGAAAAGAAAATGGCAAGTCCTTATAACTGCTGCTGCAGTCACTTGCAGTATATGTTTATTTTTCTGTGCTGAATAACTGCAGCTTTTTAAGAGGTACCATTAGCAGGGAGAAAGGAAATGGAAGCTGCTGAAAAAAAAAGAATGTGAAGTTGTTCAATCGCGCCATTTCACAAGCTCGAGGTTTTAGAGTAACTCGAGACCAAGTCCCTATCCTATGATGCTCTCTGTCTCACCCAAGATCTAATTTGCCGCTGCAACAAATCAGAGGTCGAGAGAGAGCTCGGGCCAGTATTTCTAACTTTTACTTAGTTATTGGATAGTTATCCTTACAATCTCTAATATAAATAGTGTGTTCTTGGCTAGTTAGCCTTAGCCTTTTATTTAGGCGCTGTCCTTGCTGTTTTTTGACAAATTTTTCTTCTTTATAGAGTGGCTGCTCTTAGACGTTCTTGGCCGTGTTTTAGTTTCTCCCCATCCTATTTTATAAAAAGTTTAGGAAAATTTAAATCTTTATAGTTGGAGTTTGATTAAATATTAGCTATTGTAGACTTTGCAGCTTTAGCATTTTTGCTGTGTGTTTAACTTTTTTCTAGAGTGGTTTGTCTTTAGATAGTTTTATATATATATTTATATATATATATATATATATATATATATATATATATAGATAGATAGTTGTTTTCACAGACTGAGTTATATACTGTGTGTATTCTAATATGTCTGATCATAAAGAAAAGCAAAATCATAAAGAAAAGCAAAAGTCTGGATTTAAGAAATGCCCTAAGTGTGGGCAGAAAATGTCTATAACTGATCTGCATGTCAGTTGTGTGTACTATTTGGGGGGCAGTTCATCTTCAGGAGGACTGCTCCATTTGTCACTCCTTTAGCAACAGAGTGTTACTTGAACGCAGGAGAAAACTGGTAGACAGGGGCTTGCTGAAACCAGATTTTCAGGAATCTTTGGACAAGGCCGACCAGATTTCAAAGTCATCGAAGAGATCGAAATCTTCAAAAGCTTCATCAGAGCCAAAGTCTTGGGCTCTGAGCCTTGCTGATAATGTGTGGTCGCCAGTTCCACAGTCCTCTGAACCGAGCACTGAGCTTGTTTTTCGGAACCGGCCCCCAGTATTGGAGCCGGTCTCAGAAACTTTGAAATCACCCATTTTGCTGTTGGTGGCTTAATCCGATCCCTTTGACTTGTTCTTCGAGGAGCCTCTTCGATGTGGATGTGGACCGAGTGGTGCAGAGGCTTCTCGAGAACCCAGCACTAGCCAAATTATCAGCTTCGGCCCAACTGGTTTCGGAGCTGAAGACTATTTTACCTACTCCTCCTCTGAGCCGAGCCGTGGGAGGTGGAACTGATGATTGTGGAACCTTCGGAGCTGAGGCCTGTTCCAGTGCCATCGGCTCCATCAACTCAGACTACTTCGGTGCAGTTCAGGGAGTCTAGCAGCCAACACTCTGGTCGGCTCCAGGGGGGGGGGGGGGGTCAAACCGATGGGTCAGTTCTGACCCTTCCGCTCAGAGCTTCGGCATGGATGAGCTTGGCTCCTTTTTCTGGGCTGGAGCCCACTGTGTCGGCACCGGGGAGGATGCCATTTTCTTCGGAACCGGCTACTTCCTCAAGTCGGAGCAGTGGAGCCTTCGATGCCATGAGGAGTGTTATGTCTTCCAAGACTCCTCCTCCTCCCCAAAAGTGCCGCTTTCTGCCTCTACATCACATGTCCCTGCAAAGCATCGAGACCCAAAGCCTTGGGTAACCCCATTGGGTGACCCATGTTCTACTGAGACCTCACCAGAAGCTCCCACTGATGAGGTCCCAGGAAGAAGCTGTGCAAGAGGAGACATTAAGACTCCTCACAGGAGTCTATCACATCGGACACCGATTTAGAGGAATCAGAAGGGTCTCCACGGTCCCCCTCGGAGGATATCTCCTTTGTTGATATCCTTAAAGTCCTGAAACAGAGGGGTGACTGGCAGTCCATTAGCCCTACTTGATGATGAGTCGGTGCTTCTGAAGGCTGTTGGGTCTCGACCCTCCACCTCCTGGGTGACCGCACCCTTCGATAAACTTATGGAGTTGGTTGCTCGAAGGGCGTGGGAGTCTCCTGATACTGTGGAACCTGTCCCTCGGAGGCCCAACAAAGCTTTTGTCAGGTATAAGACTTCTTCAGAATAAATCAATCCAGTACATCACAGCTTAAATAGTACTAGCCAATCATCTAAAAAAGACATTACATCATATCCTCCTTCCTCATTTAAAATAATCATTCCTAATAAACCACATAGATACTATCACAATTATTCAGTAAAAAATGATAAAATTACATATACTTTTAGAATATAGGTGTGTTAAAAAATATTATTAGAGAAGCATTTCTGCACTATTCATAACATAAACATAGATTTCAGTCTCAGCATAGGATGCACAGAAATTCTATCATTTAACCCTGGAGCTTGATAAGCATTTAATTTAATTTGCCACTTCAATTCCATAAATTCCAAAAAGTCATCCACTGGTCCCCCGCGTAGTCCCAAGTCAACCTGCTCTGCTATAAAAAATTTAAAGGCATGATTAGGGCAACTACTAATGTGTTTATAAAGTGCATTTTTTTTTCATTTTTATGCTTGATGTCATAGAGGTGTTGGTAAATTCTTAATCTAAGTGCATTCTTAGTTTTTCCCCACATCATAATTTTCACAGGAGTCACAAACTGCTATGTAACCAACCCCTTTACTATAACAATAATGTTTTTCACAGTTGTTATATATCCATAAATTTTTTTAATTTAATTTTGGTGGTGTCCATAATATAGGGGCATTGAGAACATCTTCCACATTTAAAACTGCCACCCTGCCCCAAATAGTTGTTCCTTTCTAAGAGTCCTTTAAATGAAATGTCCTTCTTATACACAACTATAGGTTTGGTTCCAACTTTTTCCTGCACTTGTAGATCAGAATTAAAAATCCTCCAGTATTTATTAATATTCCTAATGTCAAAAAAATATGAAGTAAATGTGAGGGTTAGTGCACATCCAAAACCCAATGGCCTACATTCTCTTAACATTCTCACCATTCATATTAACCTAGGCTAATGTTGTTGTTGTATGTTTCGGCTTTTCCCGGTTAGGGGTCGCCACAGCGGAACTCTGGTCCGCTAATGATTGGCAGTAGATTTTTTACGTGCCGTGTTGCCAGCTCTGATGCACAACCTTCAACAAAGGAATGCCCATTCATGCATGTCTCCACACAGAAGACGCTTTAGCTGAGAATCGAACAGGACGTCTTACTGTGAGGCAGCAACGCTACAGCAGCACCACCACCACAGTGTATATAAAGAAAAAAATGGGCACTTGTCCTTTTATTTTTAACCTCATTAGAAATATCAGTAACAAAGGTCTCAGGGTACCCTCTCCTTAAGAACATCTCTTTCATTACTTCACATTTCCTGTTAAATTCATCTGAGTCAGAGACCACCCTAGCCAGTCTCACGTATTGATCTTACAAGGGCCTTCTTTTGATGAAATGGGTGCCAGCTTGCAAAATGCAATAAAGAGTTAGAATAGGTCAGTTTCCTAAATAACTGGGAGGTAAAACATTTATTTACATAATCTTTCCTAATGGTAACATCCAAATAGTTCACATAATCAAATTATTTATTAATAGTGAATGTCAAAAAAGTGGTAGTACCATTAATATAAGTGAAAAACCTATTCAGGTCATTTTCACTACCTTTCCAGAAAAGGACAATATCATCTAGGTATCGCCCATACAATACCCATGAAGTCCTGGACTCTGCACCCAGTTTCAGACCCGCTGACACATTCGTCAGGGGCTCCTTCATCCTTCCCTTCATTCCCTTAGATTGACAGCTTCGATTCCCAACTTAGCCAGGTCACTCAATTTGTCTTCGGAGGTACAGCATATCCTTGTATCCTCTCAAAGCTTCGACCAGAAAGTTGTATGCCAGCAAATGGAAGCGATTTGCTTTTTCGGCGTCTCAAAATAATATTGACCCATACATTGCCCTGATTGCTAGCATTTTAGAGTTCCTGACTAAGCTTTTTAATGAAGGTGCTGCAGCTGCCATCATACGAGTTCAGTTGGCTGCAATTTCAAATTTTCACCTCTGATCTGAAGGTTCTAACCTAATGTCTCACAGATTACGTAGAGCCTTCTTAAAATTTACCATGCATCTTAGACCGCCAGTCAGACAACCTTTTATTCCCTGGAATCTGAATTTTGTGTTATCATGGATTATTCTTCCTCCTTTTGAGCCCACATCATCCTGCCAATTAACATTTCTGTCTTGGAAAACTATCTTCTTGGTAGCTATCACATCATGTAGAGTGTCCAAACTTCAGGCCCTATCAAGCCCCCATATTTGCTTTTTCACCCCGACAGTGTGTCGCTGAGGACTTAACCCTTCTTTCCTTCCAAAGGTATGCTCAGAGGCTAACCTGAATCAAACTGTTGAACTCCCAACTTTCTTCAAGTTGGAGTATATGTTGCATAAACGTGATGTTCACAAGCAATTAAGATTCTATTTGGACAGAACAAAAGAATTTAGAAAGTCAGAACAAGTCTTTGTTTCTCATGCTGACACCAAGAAAGGGCTACCGGTATCCAAAGTTACTCTTTCCAAACGGTTGACTGATTGCATAAAATTCACATATTCCTCAGTGAATCAACCATTAGGACATAGCGTGAAAGCGCATTCCAATAGAGCTGTTTCTGCTTCTTCAGCTTAGCCTAGGCTGCCCTTGGACACTATATGTGCAGCTGCCACTTGGTCTAAGCCTCATACCGTCGTCATGCATTACAAAGTAGATGGGGCCTTCAGGGACAGGGCTTCCTTTGGTTCCACTGTCCTCAGGAATATACTCCCATGAGCCACCCAGGATATGAAGGATGCTTGGGACACTACCCATGTGTTAAGAATGAATGGTGAAATTGAACAACTTCACATAAAGAAGTTATGTACTTACCATAAAGTTCCATGTGAGTTCATTTCGCCTTCATTCTTACATTCCCACCCGCCTTCCCCTCCAGGCTTCTCGAAGAACGAGTAAGACTTTTTGGTCTGGTAGGTCTTGTTCTAGGATTTCTTACTCCGGCTGGAGTACTGTTATGTTGGGATCAGCAAACTAGATCTGAGGTGAGACAGAGAGCATCATGGGCTAGGGACCTGGTCTCAAGCTACTCTAAATCCGCAAGCTTGTGAAAGTGGCCGACTCGGAGCTGAGGGATCGGCTCCGGACCCATTTGTAAGAATGAAGGCGAGATGAAAAACTCACATGGAATGTTATGGTAAGTACAGAACTTCTCTTTTCAGTCTCATTACATGGATTTCATGCCAGATTTGATGTTTCTTTTTTTCTGGGCTCTCGCCGTACATTCATTTTTCCCTTTGGAATGTTGAGCATTCATTGATCGCTAATTCTTCAAGCCCATTTTCTAAAAGATGGTAAAGCACAGAATTTGATGACTTAACACAACTGCTTGTCATGTCTTGCAGATTGCAGCTTCCCAGCCTAATGGATAAGTCATCCAGTATCCTCTTTTCCTTAGAGCTGTATTCTGGATTTCCTCCAGTGTTTTCAGTCACTCTGCCTTCTTAGGAAAATTTTCATTCAACCTTCAACCCGTCTGTTAAAACTGATAGTTTCCTTCTGATTTACAGACAGTCCCATTGTTTTTGTACATTTTTTTGTTGAAAACATGCCATCCTCCTCAACCTTCTACATTCTCTTAAAATACTTACACACTTGTGAGACATCGTTTGTAATATCTATCCTCACTAGCCTCTGAATATTCAGTATGTCTTTTGTTCATGTGTGGTATGTTGCTTTCAGCACCACTAATGTCAAAGTAAGTAGACTCTAGTTTTTTCTTTCTACCACTGTTGGAGAATTAGATCTGTCTCCATGTACCACGTTATCATCACATGACCTGGAGTGACTAATTAGTGTTGGCAGTAGTTCTACTTTTCATTCTTCAAATATTCTGGGTTTAGTTCAATACAGTTAAAACACATTTTCTCTCTATCAGTGTCACTTTGCAATATTTTCTCCTGTAAAAAAGACCTAATACTTCTTCCAACCATACCAGTGTGGAATATTTGTTAGTTTAATTTTTACTGTCTTCTAATTTTACAAACAGTGAGAAGAGATATCTCTTCAGTGACTACACAATATTTCTTTAATAAGCTTCTTACATTTCCGTTAAGTATACATTTTCTCAGGTTCTTTTTCATCAAGACAAAGTAATATCAGCTGAAGTGAAATGGCTTGAAATTAGGAAACGTATTACCTACCCTGAGCATCTGCGAACTTGGGGCTTATTATATTAACAGTGGAGTGCAGGGATGATGTTCCCTGCATAGTGGGGTACATGTAGTAAAGCATCTTTACTATTTCAGACATATTCGCTGAAGTGGATTTGTATTGTCTCTTCTAGATTAAATGGAACTTGGAAACATGTTCTGTATTATTCCCTCACATGTTTCTTACAGTCTGGTAATTGGTGCAGAGGATTAAGGATGTAATACTGGGTTTGATTCCCCTATCCCTTATTTGCCTGCTTTGTGTCCTTGAGGAAGTCAGCTTAACGGACATTTTTCCTGGTCTGCCCCTGAAAAGGAACTACATGTCTAGTAGGCCTAGTTGGTTAACGTATGGTAGTACTATTGTAATATTATTATTTGCTCCTTAATGTACTTGTAGCAAATTTTTTATCTTCTTGTTTCGCAGACATTTTTCTTTTTCCTCAGTCAGGTCATTTGCCCTTTTGTCTGGTTTAACTGATGATCCTTTGTCTCTCAGTTTCTGTGTTCATATATTTTTTGTATCTCTACTCACTAATCTTCTATACTGCCTGTTTAGAGAATTTTTGTTGGTTTGTTTTTTGAGGAGTTTTTTTTCTTCCTTTGATTTATTTTGATTTACTTTGCAGCAGTGTTGAATGCTTTTATTGCAGCTTTTGATGAGTTCCCGTCCTCCTCTTCCCTGTAAATTTAATTTTGATTTATTTGATGGTGCTTTGAGATGGCATTGTTTATGATCTGTTAAAGTTAACATGTGTAATAGAACCACCTTACATTTGTATAGCTTTGCTGTGCAGCAGTGTTTATTGTGAATTGTATGGTAGCTGCCCAGTCCCAGATAGCTGACCATTTCTGAATCTGACTTTACTGCTTTACATATGAAAGCTCTGGGTGTAAGACTGAGCCTTCCTGTTTGACCTTGTAATACTAAGTCCTAGAGGCCTGCATTTACTCTGTAAAGCTTAAGATAGTGGTGTATTTGAAATAAAATATTGTAATCAAAATCTAATATACTTTTGTTCTGTTAAGAGCAACATCTGTCATTTTTCTTCCATTCTAAAGATTACCTTATTCACTTCCCTAAGCTGGGATTTGCAAGGGACCCCTAAAGAATTATACAATTTCTTGATTCAGAGAATACTTCTCAACTATCCAGATTTTTGCAGAATGTCAAGATTTTTGCCTCATATTTTTAGTTTGTTCCTCATAAAATGTGTGGTTTTCTGGTAAATCACTGATGATTAAAGACACTAAATAAAGGGATATGTTTGAGTTTCAGACTTCATATCCTTCAAAGAATGTATGCTAACAAAAATCCTGTTATTCTAGTGCTTTGAGTTTATAAGAGCAGTATTTAAATTCTGTCCCTATTTTTTGGGCCTTTGCCTCATATAGGTTAGTACTAAGCTAACTGCCCTTGCGCGCCATTTTAAGCCTAGCTAATTATCCCCTGTGAGACTCGAACCCTGCACCTTGTGTTTGTAAGGCAAACACCTTAACCATTAGGCCACCTTCCCAAACCCTCTCTCTGCTATTTCTTGCTCTAAGAAGTTTGTAAACAACCCTGTAATCCTGTTCAGTGGTACTTATCTGTAGAAAGCTACTGTATTTTGTCTTCATCACTGCAGTCTCCCTTCTACATTGTTTTTTCTTGTATGAATACAGATCCTTTGGTGAATGCCACAGGGTTCAGGCAGCCACAGTACAAGCCTTACAAGTTTAGGGAGTTTGTTGTATAAACTGAACATTTGTAGATATGTCATTGTTTATTGCTAGCATTGATCTTTCTAGGCCATCTGCATTCCTTATGCATTTGTCTTTGGAAATGTTTTGTTCCTGTGGTTTTTGATTTATAATTTGATTGGTGTGTGTGGGTGTGGGTCATTGTACCATTAGACATAAGATGGTTTTGTTTGTTTTTCTCCAAGTTTGGTAATTCAGAGATTTAGACTGTATGGGATGTAAGCAATTTCTTTGCATTTGGAATACACTGCGTCTTTCATGCTGTTTTATGCCAAATGCAGGATGCAACTAGCTGCTTTGTCCTTAATTGAAAAGACATAATTTCTGAGTCTTCCAGTGATCAAATGGCAGTACAACAGAAAAACAAGTATAATCCTTTCAGTATCGGAGGATTGTCCTTGGGACACTTATTATTAAAACCAGCAAAATACTTTGAAGGAGATGACCAGCATTAATTGTATAAATTAATGATATAATCCTATGAGCATATTCCTATAGGCGATCCTTTCTTGGAAAGCATTGTAATTCAGTGTACTTGTCCCAATGAATGGGATGTAGAACTTTCTTACCATTCCACAGGTTTCTTGTAGATTGGGTTTCTGCAGCTGTTTGTTTTCTCTAAGGAACTCTATTCCCAATATCACTGATTCGTGCAGGTTCATCTAGGTTTAATCTCTTCTGAGGTGAAGTCAACAGCCTGGCTTGCTAGGTTAAGACCGTAGCTCCCACTCACATGTTCTGTACATTGTCTGGGGTGGGTATGTAGGGAATTTTATAAGGAATACCCCCAGCTTTGTGAGTGAGGATTGCAGTTGTTTTTTCACAGGTGGCACTCTGGTTTGCTAGAGTCTTTCTACTGTGGTCCTGTATACTGTGGGATATATATTTTATATTTGAATATATATATATATATATATGTATGTATGTGTGTGTGTGTGTTTGTGTGTGTGTGTGTGTATACACATATATATGTATAGTTTCTTGGGAAAAAGAGTACATTTACCAACCCCAAGAATTGTCCACTCTGCTACTTTTTTGTCAACAGGTGTCCACCATCTGTTTAGTCAACTAAATGTGTATAGATATACATATGTATATATGTGTCTGTGTGTGTGTGTGTGTGTGTGTGTGTGTATGTGTATGTTTGTATGTATACACACACGCACACTGTCCATTTCTTCTTTACTGATACTGAGATCAGCTGTAACGTACATTTTGTTTTTGAAAAAGTTCTGTTTCTTGCTTCTTAGCATTTCTTCTTTTGAGATAAATTAACCATTTGTAATGTTCTGGAGTAGAAAATGGCTTAAAACAATGTTTTTGAGGCACAGAACTGCTTCACAAAGATACACACTTAACAGATAATCTCTGTCTGAAAAAAAACAAAAACGATACAAACTGGGTATTTTAGTATCATTGCAACCCATGTGGTTTTATGAGCTATATTAAAAAGTGTCTTTGAGCATCATTACCTACCTTCTGCATAATTAAGTACTGTTGAGTCAGAGAACAATGGCACTAATAATATTCAGAGGAAACATTGTCACAGGTAACACTGGAAGTTATTAAACAAATCTCATATTTAAATATAAGACCTGTTCATACCGCTCTACCTCTTAGCAAAAGAAATCTGGACTAAGCCAAAGTAATGGGGGTTCAAAAGTCTTGTAAACTTGGAAAGTTGTTAGAATTTTGAAGGATATGCTGTGTGAAACGCAAATGTATGCCCTCACTGGTTTGCCAGAAAAAAAATCAGATTTATAAAGAGCAGACCAAAAACATGAAGAATCTCGACATTCTGTGAAAATCTGGACAGTTGAGTGGTATCGAGCTGTTGCAGTAGCAAAAGATGACGTGGACAGTGATAATGACATCAGGAAACTTCATTGATGAAAGCAATTTTGCTTGGATAAATGGAGGTAGTTGAGTTACTGCATGATGTCAAAAACATTGGTTAAGACTAAAATGCCACTCAGATTAGGTGTGCACAATTTCAGTTACCAGTCTGGGCAGATTTCTGCTCTTTGACTTGGATTAAAGTAATGCTTCTTTCCCTTTGTCATTGATTAATTTTGGAGTAGGAGCAATAGGCCTTTAAAAGTATGTTATTTGGTATAATCTTTGGAGATGTGTCTTACAGTAGGCTATTATTAGGACTAATCAGTTACAAAGGTTGGCAAGTTTTTCATTGCAGTAAAAATGAAGACAAAGCTCTGCTGCTGCTAAAGCTACTTCAGCTGCATTCAAAGCATTAAAAAAGTAAAAATCAGGTTGGGTTGGTAGAGAATCAGATTGGTCTGGGAGAGAAAAGCAAAGCCACCACAGTCAAGTAATAGAGAATATCTCCTGGTAGGATGCTACCAAACCCTAGTAGTTTTCCATTTGTAGAGTCCCAGGATGTAAAAAAAAAATTCCTCAACAAGAAACAACCCAGGAAGGCCTATAGTACCAATCCTTTATTTTGTGGAATTCAAATTAACTGGATCCAGTGAAGTTTACATAGAGCAGCTTTCCTTGTTGTTTCCAACAGAAGAATGGCACATGTAACAGAGAAATGGGAACATCAAGTACTGTTTTTTTTTCCTTTTTGAGTGCACTCTTCAAAATCTTAGATGTCTTTTTAAGTTTGTTGAGTGATTTTTCTCATCAATCAGAATTTTGTATCACACTGTCCAGCATCTGCAAAAAGTTGAGATAATTGGCATCAGCAGAGTAGTATCATTTCACCTGGGCTTGCCAATGAGCAAAACCTGATGCTGTTATTTTTATGTAGTACAGTTGACTCTGTCGTATCCGGTCTTGCTGGGACAGGACCTTAGGCTGGATAAAGAAATGGTTGGTTAATCAGAAAAAGCATACAACATAATATTTATAGGTTATAAATCAGCTAGAATAACAGAATTTGTGTTAGTGTGCTTTTTTCTAATGAATATGAAATCTAAAACTCAAATGTCTGTCATTATATACCCCAGAGGAGGTGGAAGTGTTCTACTCTGTTGTCTTTTGCCAGGACTACGGCAGAAATTTGATGGCCGGTTAAAGAGGAGGCTGGATAAGAGGGATTCTACTGTACTTTTTTTTGAAAATTCATTTCTTCATAATGTAATTCTTTTATTTGGGGTAAGGTCTACACAGTCTGGTGTTGATTATTTAAGTTAAGTATTTGGTCATTTGAGGCTATCATTACATACAACTTGGAAATTTATTTTCTTTTTATGTGACCAGATTCATTCTACAAAATAATGTAAGCTTGCAAATGAAGTCCTCTCCAGTCTCTGACCCCATTATGTCATGGAATGAAGCCTTGACTGCAACCAAGGTGGCTCTTGTTTGATCATCAGCATGGGCATCTGAGGAACTGGGTGGGGGAAGATGCACTTGAGTTTTTGGTACCATTTCACTCACCCTTTGGGGGCTGCAAAGCATGGGCATTGGCAAGATTGAGGTCTCTAGGTGCATCACCCCCCCCCCCCCCCCGCAGTTGCTGCTTTGAGACTCTAGGCATCAGGTAAGGAGTTTCTTGCTAAGCTGGGGAATAGGAAGTGTGGGTAGAAGCACACACACCACCTCCCTTAAGTAGGCTTCAATGAAGAGTGTGGAGGCAGTCTTGGGTAGGTTGCCCCAAGGGCCAGATAGCTGACCCACTCTTTACCACCGCTTGGAGAATGGATAGGCCTATAGGGCTTCTCAGGCAAGAATGAATGGACCATGGGCTCATACATAGGCTGAGTTTGTCCATCTTCTGCCACCATGGAATGAATGACTCATTTAGGTGTAGATAACAGTCATGCAGTTATTATTAATACATGATGCTCATTCACTGTTATGGAGTGATTTTTCTAAAGCATTCAAATATGTTATTAATCAGTAAAAGTAGAAACTGTGATTAAATTAGATAAAATTTTGCTGCTGCATTCGTTAGCTGAGGAAGGCTTTGCCATAATTTTTTTTAAATTGCATTTTATATCTTAACACTTGCATATTTTATAGTGATGGTAACTGTTCTTGTATAGCCATATCTGCACTGCCTTATTAGCTGTCAGAAGTTACTTGAAAATATCAAAGGTTTTATTTCAAAGAAAGAACGAAAACTAGGCCTTTTAACTGAAAATCTCCTAAAGCTTACCCCCACTGTCTGTAGACACCATAATCCTTAAAATCTGGAGTATGGACTTAACCTGGAAAAAAGATCCTTGTTTAGTTATATGTAAAAAAAATCTGATGCTCTTAAATGATTAGTTTTCTGCAATTATCTTAAATGCTAGTGGCATAAATGCTACTGTTTCTCAGTTCTGAAGCATAGTTTTTCGATGTTTTATTAATTTGTCTGTACCCTTGTATGAAGTTTTGTCTGAAAAGATTGAATTTGTTTTTTAAATTGTTTTGGCATCTGCTTGCTAACTTCAAATTCTCTAACAGCTAGACTCTGTTAATGATCATTTCATTTTCCAGCTGTTGGCTGTACTTTACTGGCAAGAGTTGGTAGCCCATTGACATTCTTTTTTTTGTCTTGCTGTCCCCACACCACCTGCTTTTGCTCTCAAGCCTGTAGTACCATCAGTTGCTACTTGTTTGTTTTGTGGGCAATTTGTTCTCATGTCTTCCCAAGTAGTGCGTGGTGTAAATTCATCTTTAGCAGTAGTGTACTTAGTGTATTTGACACTCAGAGCAGATGATGTTTTTAACAACCACCTCCAAATGACTGCTAGTTCCCCTAAGTTCCTGCATGAAATAATAAAATGCACAACTATGTATTCAATATTTTTTTCATCTATGTTTGAACTTGGATCCTTTGTTTGCAGTCTGATATAATAAAATGTATGTAAATAATTGTCCCTGTGACCGCATTTCTGAGTTCTTCTATAGCTACCCTTCAAAGGGAAGCATGCCTCCAGATGCGGAATTCCCCTCGGCTCACAGTTGTTGCAAGCCAGAGCTACCTCCCTCCCATCAGGATGGACAAACAACAAGGGACCACTCAGTCCCGTCCTCCCCTGTCAGCTCCTGCAGGTGCCTGAAATGAGATTTGGACTTGGATTGCCTGTGACATCGTCATACCCAGGAGATTTATGTGCCTGACAGTGTTCTGCATTTGTCCACATATCAAAAATCAGTGAGATTTTTTTTTTATCTCCTGTCTTACTCTTGTGCTCACGGTCACTCTCTCTCATACACACTGACCCCTGACAAGCTAGGTCTATCACACAATGCACAGACATTTACACTGCATGCATACTGCAGATTGGAGGAATGCCGTTTTACATATGGTATGTCTTCATAGTGTTGAAGAAAACCGCAGCACCAGAATAAACCCAGAGAGACAGGGAGGACATACAGGCTCAACACAGGAGGAGCCGCAGCCAAGAACTGAACCAGAGGCGCAAATGCTATGAGAGGGCAACATATTACAGTTTTGTGCTAATGATCGACTGCTTCCACACGCATCCTGCCCATGCTGCTTATTGTGTACAATGCTGATGTGACGGAATGTGAAGGAAAGTGAAATAAATTATGGCAACAGTAACACCCTTCATATGAAGCATAAACCATAGCAATGATAATTTTTACAATTATTTCAGCAAATACAATATACTGTGTGACCATGCCAGGTCAGTGGCTGATAATTAAATTCAGATTTATCTCACATAAACACACAATTGTTAAACTAGCTGTACCTGCAAAGCCATCCTTTGTCCAGTGCCCCTTTGTACCTCTTAACCTCTTAGCTCATGAATCAGAGGCAAACCTATTTTCTGAAGGATATGAGGTTGTCTGAAACTTCTCAAATGCCTAACATATTTTAGTGACTGAAGTCCTCAAGAGTTTCCAGAAAACTGTCAGTTTTATGAGGAATAGACCAGCCAAGACAAAAATCAATGACATTCTTTAAAATCAGTAACAGACTAGCACTACATACCCATCATATGTCTTAACTTCTTTGCCGAAGAATTCTGGAGGAAGTTAAAAATAACTGGCATCAATGGGCCATAATCAGGGAAAACTGAGTATTACTATGATTCACTTAAGAATTTAATAAAATGACAAGTCGTGCATCAGCATATATTTTAAATGATAAATTTATGAAACTCTTAATATCTGACACAGGCACACATACATGTAAGCCCATGCACACACCCCTCAAATGTTAAATAAGTATGGAGAAACTTTCAGCACTGACTTTAACTTACTTCCCTAAACTTCCATTCCAAGGTTCCATCCCAACATCTGTGACTGATTCCCACATCCGTCAAGTCTGTAGCTGGCACTGGTGGCTGTCCCATGTTATGCTAATTAAAAAAAAAAAAAAAAAAAACTTTCATCTGCCTCTTGCTAGCTGTTACTTCTTGGTGAGGTCACATGTCACAGATATAGGTGATGCCTTGGGGAAGTTGTAAATAAGTCATGATTTAAATCTTTTTGTTTAATGTTAAAATTTGATTTCCATGTGAGAAAGAGATAGTTGAGCGGTGTGGACAATGCATCCCCTCCACTATCGCCTACTCCCACTGCCCAGCTCATGGTACACTTCTGGTCTGTGGTCGCTGCCTAAGTCAATTTTATGGCCACTAACCCCCATGCATTCCCTCATGGAAAGAAAGCTGGGCTTTTGTAAGTCAGTTGTACTGAGACTAGCCTCTGGCAGTAGACCCTGCTAGTTGAACATGGATTTTTTGCAGATTGGGTAATTACTCCTATACCCCCAAGTCTAAAGGTTAGTGTATTGCATATTTTTCCTTAGCAAGTACCTTTCTGTATTTTAAGAGCACATCTGTAATTTGGGATTATTTTCACATCTGCTGTTATCAAGTTTATATATCTATATATATATATATATATATAAAATATTTAATGACTTAAAGGAATCTTTGATGTCACTGGATTACCAGACTTCAGCAGTGTAAGTATGTAGTGCATTAAAATAAACAATTTTTATGCATCTTTTTTTTGGGGGGGGGGGGGGAGACTGCAGCAACAGTTTTCCTGTTCTAATTTTGCGCATACACTATTTCATGAAGCCAGCCTTTTACAAAACAACTAGTATGCCCTTAAACACATTTACTTTCCCAGAGAATATGTTTTCATCCCTAAGAATAATTCCAATATTTTCACATATTAAAAAAGAATGACTTAGCAGTTTCTTCTCCTATGTGGCATTTCTTAGTATCATCCTCAGTGCATACCATCTGAGCTTTGAATCAAGACACTTTCTTTTGGAGTTTGTTTCCCTTGCTGTTGCATCATTTACATATCAAATTTTAAAGTTTCTAGACAAGGAAAAGTACACATAATGGTATCTGCATTTCTTTATTTTACACCCACTGGGGGACATAATGATATTCAGCTTGTAAGAATGAACATCTCTTTTACTGTGTGCTATCACTTTCAATTGCATTATTTTCCTTTCTTGTGGCCATAAACCTACTGACTTTTAGGATGTGTAGCCCTTTTACTTTGTAGTTTGAAGATGAAGGCAACTTGATACCATTGAAATCAGTAGACAGTTTTGAAAGTGATGTGTAGTTTATATTTGTTATGCAATTTAAACTCTCTTGTTTGCAGATAATTACTTATTGCAGTGTGTTTAAACTATAACAAGGAAATCAGAGCAGACCATCACTGGATGAAAGCATCAGATAGTCTGACCAAAGAGTGTGAGCATTAGCATTAAATGTTCAGTAAGCCATTCTAAGTAAATACAAACAAGACTTTGCAAAAGATGGCAGGGCAAGATAGCCTGACTTCCTCAGTACACAAAGGAGTGCATTATGGGGAAGATAATGCCAACCAAAAAGCTCAGTTTGAAATATGACAGCTCACCTGACACTAAAGGGCAAGTAGATTTCTGTTAGAAGCCAGTATGAATTCCAGAGCTGACACACGACTGGGTATATTTCCAGGAATAGTTAGTTATGTATATTCTGGATTCCTAAATGCATTTTCTACCATTATTCACCTTCAAATTGGCAGTGAAGGAATACTTTTTTGACAAACCATGCAGACCATGCATGTGTTTATGTATTGTCACTAATTTGCTGAACTCTGCATGTTATGAGAAATTAACGCCGACTGAGGGAGGGGAGTTAGAAGGGGGTAGCTGTCAAATGATCTAAAACTCATAAAATTCCACGTTTTAAAAAAGCTGTGTTATTTTAGCTATTTGGTCACATTTCAGCAAGCACTTTATACAGAACCTGTTGGGAGTTGGTGTGTAAAGCTGAATATTTTCAGATTTAGCAGTATTTCTCATTGCTTCTATTTTAAGCAAGGTGAAATGTGAGCTGACAGAAGGGAGTAAGGCAAATTAAACTTCGCAATGAATTTTGTGCAAGTAGCATTTCTCCCTGGGCTTCCGCTGAAAATGGGCTCTGTCCCAGTCAGACTTTCACGGTAAACAAATGTTAAATAAAAATAGTAAAAGTACCAGATTTCAAAGAAAACAGGAATATAACACCTCCATGAGAGCATTCAAGGTTAGAACAAAACTAAACTTATAAATAAATACTTACTGTGCTGCAGACAGGTTTGATTTGTGTAACACACCATGATAAGATAAAAATATGCTTTCAGATTTTTCACCCAGAGTGGTCCTTCGCAACATATTAAGTATATGATAAGATTGTCAAAATTAGTACTATTGCCTATTAGTATGTTGTAATGCTATGTTATATTTTGAGATTTATGCATGTCTTGGATTCTTAGTTATTCCTTTAAAATGTTCATATATGTTGTAACATTACATAATTATAACACAAAATATATTTTTTAATCTGTATGAGAACAAACTTTGTATCCAGTTCTTTTTTTTTTTTTTTTTTTTTTTTTTTATATATCCATATGACCATAAACTTTAGGTTTGAGGTCTCAGTTCGCAAACAATATAATGACAACACAGTGGATTTCTTGATGGCTTTTCTTTTAACTAATGAATAATTTGCTTAAGTCTTTACAAGTACAGTGGGACATGGTGTTAAGAATATGGTTAGTAGATTTAATTTTAAGTGTTTTTTCACTTTATTGCAGTGCAACAAATGCCACAGAAGAGGATTCCATTGCATCTAGTGGCCGATATAACCGAACAGAGAGGACAGGATATGCTCGATACAGGGATTCAAATTCTGCTGGGTCTGCAGTGCAGACAAGTGCATTAGAAAAGAAAATAGAAGAATTAGAAAGGGTAAGAACCTATTACAATGAAAATGCTATGTGTATGTTGAAAATTGTGTAAGTTGAGTGCATAGTGTAGAATAAATAGCTAAATTGTTGGCACTCAGGTGTTGAAAACAGATTATTGTCCACAGCTATCTTTGATAAAAGTTGATGTGCTTACAAGGCTGTGATAACCGAGCTTATTCAAAGGCTTTCGTATAACCTTGACTATGATGGTAAAATGAGATTTAAGCCTTTTTTACAACTCATAACAGATGGCTATATGGCCATGATGCTCCTCTTTTTGAGGAAACTATGCATTTAGTGAATTTTTCCCTGGTCTGATTCTTTCTTCCAGCTCTCTTTTCCAAGGTTGAGATTTTTCTTTCCACTGAGGTGGTATTCATTTGGCATGGGGGTGTCCAGAATTTGGACTTAATGTTTCAAGACGATAGTCTTATGATGTTTTTTATATGGATAATTATGACAGTAGTACTGACTATTAGGAAATCTACCCATGAAGGTCTGATGCCCACGCTGATTTTCAGAGCTTTAGCACCTTTCCCCTGTAGGCTGATCAGGTACCTGACCCTCATGGATGTCAGCATTCTCTCTTTCTACAAAATTGGCACACATTTGTGCCTTCTGTAGTTTGTTCTTTCTGCGGATCATATTCCACAAACTCTTTGCTTTCATCCATTGTCTGGCTTCATCAGCCTGCTCCCCAACATTGACTGGTTATGAATGTGGGGGTATACCTGCTCTGAAAGTACAAAACAAGTGTGCAAGTAAAAGGCAAATCCTCCAGAAGGATTCCCATCAATATTGTGTATTTTTTCTAAGCCTGGAAGATAGGTTCACAGGTTTGTAGGTTTGTACTGAACATACAGCGAAGGAGATCATGAGAAACCTTGCCACATCATCCAGTACTGATGGACTCTATGTTCACCCATTGTGCAGAGTTTCCTCACATATCCTACGTGAAAATTTGTAGTCACCCAGTCAGTCATTCGGACTGTTGTTTAATGTTACTAGTGAATTACTGTGCTTTATATGTAAAGGAAGTCTGTTCCACATTGTTACAACATGCTGTGTCAGTACTAACAAATTTGTACACATAAAAACCCTGAGATATATTGCTGTCCAGTAACGATTTAGCTGAAATGTTGTCAGATTAATGTGCATTTTGTTGTCATAAAGGTAATAGTATTAAACAGTTTTTGAGGTAATATTAAGTTTAATAATACTAGCTATTTGTTTCATAGTCCACTTTCTGGAGCAAACCATATGGCAGCTGTATGTATTTGTGGTATGGATAACAAAACGAAGACTTTGTCTACTTTTAATACTGTTAAGGATTATGAAGTCAATCACTTGATCACATGTAACTGCACATGGGTTTATTAATTTATTCTGATGAAGTTCTTATTACAGGGATTGAAAGCACTAAATAATTTGTTTTCTTTATATTTCTTGTGAGCTGGTGTTTTTTTTTTCTGGTTTTGTGGTATCCAGATTTACCTCAATATGGATAGCTGCCTGATGTAGGCAGAATCCCAAGAATGGGTGGATTGAACTCTGAATTTCACCTTGGACTGCTTTCAAGACCTGGGATTCTCATTCAGTATTCCTAGGTCAAATGTCATTACTACCAAAACAGTGGATCTGATGTTGTACATCTTTATTCATTCCTTGCTGATAGGACTTCGGTTCTGTCCTCGGAACTGACACTGCCATTTCCAAGCTCACTCCAGCCAAAAGCTCTCAGCTAAGACCTACCCATAATGCCCTCTCATAGTTACTCCAGATCTCATTTGCCGCATTCCTCGTCAGACGTGCCTAGCCATCTCTCTCAAAGCTAAGGGGAAATTTGTGATTTTTTTTGTGTAGTTTCTCTTCAAACTTCGTTTTTTAGTCAGTTTAGCCTTTCCTTACTATCGCCCATACCCTTCTTCTATTTCCTACCCTCTACCTTTGGTAGTTTAATCTCTACCATCACTGGTACTTTCCCTCTCTCCTGCCTTTGGTAGGCCTTTCTTTACCACTTGTATTATTTTTAAATACCATTGTTGGTATTCTCTCCTTTCTTTCCCTTGTTGTTTTTTTCCTTTAGAACAGCCCTTTGTTGCTTGTACTATGTCAGACAAAGTTAAGTTGGGGTTTAAACGGTGTAACAAGTGTGGGTGTAAGATGCCCAACTCGGACGGCCAGGCTATATGCGTTTACTGTTTGGGCGTGGACCATATAAATGCTGATGTGACATTTGTTCTAGTTTTAGCAATCACACTCTAGCAGAGCATAAAAACAAACTAATTCTTAAAGGTTTAATCAAATCACCTTTTTTGGAGGCTTTATCTGGGTCACTGCCTCCTAAGACCAAGACCTTGGCGCACACCTCTTCGGCACCAGGCCCTGTGTCTTTTCCCTTGGTGCCGTTTCTGATGTTGACTTCTGTTTCGGTTCCAGCCTTGGCACCACCGGCTTTGGTGCCGTCCTTGGTTCTGACACTGGCTTTCACGACCATACCTGCTTCAGCACCATCCGCGGCCACAGTGCTGACAGCTTCTTCGGCTCCACAGACTATGACCTCTGTGCCTAAAGTTGAATATCTCCCAAGAACCAGATACTGCCCAACGTATCACCCTTTTTTGGGGCATCAGTTTAGCCCCTTTCTTGAAAGACCTGATTCTCCTTCAGCAGCCTCCTTTAGATCCACCAGGAGTCTTTGTGAACTAGATGTAGTGCAGGTTATGGACCAGCTTCTGGCAGCTAGGGGATTACCCACTCCAGCTAGACCTTCCGTACACTTTGGCTCGGGAATTCTAAACAGCATATTGCCCTGTTTATCCTCCTCCAGCCTTTACCCAGGCCCAGGAGATATTGGTACCGATGTCCACTCCGGTGCATACTGTCTCGGCCCCAACTGTGGATTTTTCCCTGTTGGCACAGACTACCCTTGCTGCATTGGCTCCATTGAAGCCAATGCACTCTCTGAGAAGTGTTTGGACTGTCGGCACCTTGGTACCTAGCCCGGCACATATTTATTTGCTGGTGCCATCTATGTCCATGGCTCAGACAGCTTCTAGTCTTCTCGGAGCTCCTCACCTGGAGGTGGGATTCTCAGGGCAGGGTGTGACCCTGGTTCCGAAGCTGTCCTCCTCTGTTCCGGGCTCCCATCCCTCATTGGGCGGGCCTGCTTTCCAGGTGATGGAGAGGGTTCTTGCCTCCACAGGCTTGCAGTCAGCATTGATGACATCAGCACAATAACCCCTCCCTCTAGCATGCAGCTCCCCCAACTGCCTACTTCGGGATCCTGGGCATGGGAGCCACAAGACCTCCCTTTGAAGGGAACCCTTTCTCCAGAGTTGTCCTCCGAAGATCCCACTGGGGAGCCACCCCAGAAGAAACAGTGCAAGAGGAAGCACCTCGATTCCCCTGAGGAATCTATCACTGAGGACACTGATTGTGATGAGGGGGAAGGGTCCCCATGGTCTCCCCCAGACTACATCTCATTTGGAGACATTCTTGAAATCCTCAAGCAGTGGGGAGACTGGAAATCCTCTAACCCTTCTTCTGAGGAATCTGTATTCTTGCAGGCCTTCCATGCTCGGCCATCTACTTCCTGGGTGACCCCACCTGCAGATGAGCTTATTAAGCTGATCGTGCAGCATGCCTGGAACACCCTGGACAAAGTAGAACCTGTCCCCCTGAGGCTGGACAAAATTCTATCCACCCCTGAAGACCAGCCCAACTGATCCAAGCAGTTGACAGTTGATTCCATGGTCGTGGCGGCGGCCACCAAGAGGGAACTAGCAGAAGATAGTTCCACTGTCCATCCTCCAAACAGGGAGTCTCGTGCCATGGACAGACTAGGAACGCAGACCTGCTCAGCGATCTTTGCCATTTGGTCGCTGAGCTATCTGGCACACTTCACTCGCCTCCATAGAGACCTAATTTCTGAAATGTCTTCCTCTTTGGCGGGGGTACTTCCTGATGAGGTATGTGACACTGTCACCTTGCAGCTAGCTACCCTTGAATCTATCTCAAACTCCTTGATGCATTTGATATTTCACACCACCGAGGGGGCAGGTCAAGCTGCCGCATCAGGCATTGTCATGAGACATCATGCTTGGATGCGTTTGTTTGATTTCGCAGACCCCTTTAAAATCTTCCTTCATCAACGCGCCTGTTGACGAATCTGCACTTTTTGGTCCCAAAGTATGAGACACACTAGCACACAGTGAGAAAGACGGAAAGACCTTGTCTGCTGTGGGCATATGTTTATCCACCCCCCAGCGGTCCTACTCCAGGAACCAGAGGGGAGGAAAATTGTGGTTCAAGAAATCCCAAGGATATTTTTGTGACAATCATGGTGAGCAATCCTCCCGGGGCAGACGGGGGCAACTCCTCTGGAAGACGCCACTTTTGGGGTAGAGGTGGTCCGTGTAACCAGGGCGCTAGAGATTCCTTCTCTGGCTGTGACCCTACCAGCGCTCCTGAGCAGCGGCCCGATTACTTTTCTCTGGAAGCAGTCGGGGGTTATTTTTCTCTGAACCTACCAGCCTGTTAACTTATTACTACCGATGTTTGGGTGCAGCGAATAAGATCCAGAGGCTACCAAATACCATTCAATTTAACTCCCAGACCCGTCAAATGAATCCCCGATGTGCCACCCAGTCAGAGGGAGGTACCAGCCTTTGAAATCGAAAAGCTGCTAAGAAAGAGTCATCCAACCAGTCCCACCAAACCAGAGAGGATCCGGGTTTTACTCTAGGTTCTTTTTAGTACTAAAAAGTCAGGGGACTGGAGACCAGTCCTGGATCTCAGCCTGTTGAACAAATTTATCAATCCTCAAAAATTCCGGATGGTCACAGTACAGTCCGTTCTCCCCTTTCTAGGGAGGGACAACTGGATGTGCTCTATAGACCTCCAGGATGCGTATCACCACATAAAGATGGATCACCACTCTCGGGGATTTCTCCGCTTCCAGCTGGGAGCCAATCACTACCAGATCAGGGCACTGCCATTCTGTCTCTTGATAGCCCTCCAAGTGTTTACAAAATGTATGGCAGTTGTAGTAGCTCATCTTTGACTACAAGGATTCCAAGTGTTTCCATATCTAGACGATTAGCTCCTTACTGCCCCGACCAGGAATCTTCTAATCCGCAGTCTCTCTCACAGTCAAGGCCTTGCTCTCCGCTTGGAGATTACAATCAACAAGGACAAATCTCAAATGTCCCCAACAAATGCACTGGAATTCATTGGAGCAGTTTTCAACACAACATCCTGTCAGGCTTCCCTCCCTCCTCACAGGCTTTCGAAAATAAGACACCAAATCCAAGCCCTTCTTCCACAGACCTTGGTACCAGCACGTCTTGTACTGCAACTCTTAGGCTCCATGGCAGCGGCCATTACTCTAGTACCACTGGTGAGGTTGCACATGAGAATAGTACAGTGGTTCCTTTCTTCACAATGGTCAATCTTAACTCACCCACTCGACCACATGATACGTCTTACAAACCTTTGCAAGGAAGAAATGCTATGGTGGATGAAGTCAGAATCAAATCTTTGGTGTCGACCATTTTGTCTCCCCCAATCCACTGCCATGGTAACCACAGACGCTTCCCTTTTAGGATGTGGGGGGGGGGGGGGCATTTCCAGCAAAAGATGGTCCAAGGCACCTGGTTCCCCATGGAGGCCAGTTTGCACATAAATGTCCTGGAACTGAGGGCAGTTCTCTTAGCCTTGCAAGAGTTCCATACATCCCTCCCTTCTGGGACCATTGCATTTCACTCGGACAACATGTCAGTCGTCTGGTATATCAACAAGCAAGGCGGAACCAGGTCTTACCCCTGTGTCGGGAAGCCATGAGGATTTGGCACTGGGTGATAGCTTCCAACTGCTTTCTTATAGCAATGTACATTCCTGGGAGTTCCAAACTTATTGTGGACAATCTGAGCAGGAACATCCTGATGCCTCACGAGTGGTCCCTCAATCCTGTAATAGCAGATTGGATTTTCCACCGCTAGGGCAAGCTTTGCTGCAATCTGTTTGCTTACCCCTTAAACAACAAATGCAGAAACTACTTTGCCCTGATCCCCCCTCAGAGGGAACCTCCGAGGGAGACACTAATGGCACGATTGGCCCCCGGGTCTACTGTATGCCTTTCCCCTGTTTCCCCTCATCCCAAAATTCCTCGAGAAAGTTCAAAGGTTGAGAAGCAAAGTGATACTCATTGCCCCTTATTGGCCCCATAAAGTCTGGTTCCCATTCCTATGGCCTCATCTGATTCACAGCTTGTGGATCCTGAATCATTCCCAAGGTCTGCTATCTCATCCTCGGGGACTGATTCACCCCAATTTCCACAGCCTCAAGCTCACAGCTTGGTTCCTCCACTTCCAATGATTGCCAGGCTGCCTGATATCACATCTCCCATCTGTGAAATTCTTCTGGCTTCTCACACACCTTCTACCAGAAAAATTTATTCTAGTAAACGGACTAGGTTCTCTATTTGGGCTAAAGATCAGAACTTAGATCCTTTCTCTATGCCTATTCAAAAGATCCTACAATACCTGATGACTCGTCTACATGCAAGAGCGTCAGCATCGACGTTCGCCGTACATTTAGCATCTATCGCAAATCTTCGTAATGTATTTAATAATTCTTCTGTTATGTCGCACCGCCTGTGCAAGACATTATTGAAAGGAGTATTACACATTAAACCTCCTGTCAAGCCCCCCCGTAGAATCCTGGGACTTGACCTTGGTACTTCAATCACTAACAGGCCCTCCTTTTGAGCCTTTTGATTCTTGCGATATAAAGTTTTTGTCATGGAAGACTCTACTTCTAGTAGCACGTACCTCAGCGAGAAGTGCATCTGAGTTGCAGGCCTTGAGTGTTGAGACCTTAATTGAACTTCCACAGGGATAGAGTGTCCCTTCGTACTGACCCTTCTTTCTTGCCCAAGGTCATATCTGGATTTTCCATTAACCAATCTACTGACTTGCCGGTTTTCTTCCCTCAGCATTCAAACAGAGTGGAGTACCTTTTGCACACCCTTGATGTGCATCGCCAGCTTCATTATTTGGACAGGACTAAATCTCTCAGGAAAATGGATCAATTGTTTGTGGCCTTTGCAGGAACCAGATTGGGTAAACCTGTCTCCAAAGTGACTCTATCCTCCTGGTTTAGAAATGTCATTACCTTTATCTACCAACAGAATAAGCTATCCTTACCTTCAAGAATATTGATAGCTAATATTGAACTTTGATAGCTTTTCATTCCAGAGCCTGTAAGGATGATATCTGCACAGCAGCCACTTGGGCAAGACCTCATACCTTTATTTCTCATTACAAATTGGATTTGGCCTCCAAAGGACGAGCATCTTTTGGTTCTATGGTGCTCAGGAATATCCTTCCTTAGGGCCATCCAGGACTCAAGTAGCTGGGGACTCCATCTTATCAGTAAGGAATGAATATAGATTTAGAACATCAGATAAAGAAGTTATGCCTTACCATAATGTTCCATCTGTGTTGTAGATCTTTATTCATTCATTACTTCCTGCCTGGACTCCTGGTGGACTTTAGGAACTCCTGGTTAGGGTAATTGCTCAGACAGAGCCTCCTACTGTTTTTCTCTTACTATCTCTATTATGTAGGGGCGGGCAAACTCTCTGGAGTAACTATGAGAGGGGCATTATGGGTAGGTCTTAGCTGAGAAGTTTTGACTGGTGCGAGCTTTTAAACGGCCGTGTCGGTTCCGTGGACGGGACCAAAGTCCTATCAGTAATGAATGAATAAAGATCTACAACACTGATGGAACGTTATGGTAAGACATAACTTCTTTTTTCTTAGAGACCCTTCTAGACTCAAACTGTGAGAGGGACTTTCTCCTGCAGTACAAGATGGATGGAATTCTTGGCAAAGTATTTTCAGACTTTGACTTAAAAAAACTTTTGTCACTGCCAGGAAGCTTTTAAGGGCTTTAGGGTGTATGGCCTCTTCAGTCCTATTGGTATTCCTGGTAAAGCTGCATATGAAGAAGCTCCAGTAGTTCCTCAGAAACGGTTGAAGTCAGCATTATCAAGTCCCTGTATGAGATGATTTCTATGCTGTCAAGCATCTCATAAGAGTTATGATGGTGGAATATTCAGGTCAGATGGAACCAAGGAGTTCCCTTCCAACAGGACTGCACAGCCAGACCTTAACCTACTTGAAACCTCCATGCTGGCTTGGGGAGCCTATTCAAATGGCATTCAAGATCCAGGGAGAATGGGACCATGCTCGAAGGAAAAACATATGTGTTTGGACACTCAGGGCTTTCAAGCTCATCTGGAAGGAAAGAGTATACATTGTGATATGGTGCATAAACAAATAGGTTGGGGACTCATTCATAAACCTTGTGCAGGCTGATTGTGACACCCCTCAGCTGTCCAGATTTTCACAGAATGTCTAGATTTTTGCCTCCTATTGTTGGTCTGTTCCATGTAAAATTTGTGGTATTCCAGTGAGGATTTAAGTCACTAAGTAATGATATGTATTTGAGTTTCAGACTTCATATCCTTTGCAAAATGCATATTAACAGAAATCCTGTTATTCTAGTATTGTTAAAAGTTTATAAGACCAGTATTTAGAATCTATCTCTATTTTTGGGTCTTTGTCACCCCCCCATGATTTTACGCTTTTTCCAGATTTCTTGTAACCAATGATTGAAAGGTATTTTAATTGTGATTACCTAGGAGAAAACTTTTCAATCCAAAATAACCATCTAGACAGTCTGCATCCCATCAGAAATTAACACTGTGATGGAATGACGGAGTAGATGACCTGCAGATCCTCAATTGTGGATAATGCACAGGAATATTGTCTTGCTGGAAGTTTATGGGGTGTGGTTCAGAGTGAGACCCGTTCGCTTCAGCAGCTAACTGAAGTTCAGATCCAGTCAGATTCAGCTTCATACAGGCCCATTTCAGTACTAAACCATGATTGTAAAGTGTTTTGTCTGTAATGGCTAAAAGAATGACAAAAGTGATGTCACAATTGATATATCTGGATCAGTGTGGTTTTGTGGAGGGGAGGCAAACATTTGACATTAACAGAACACTGATGATGTTCTTCATGTTTCACTGTTGCAGTCATTATATTGGGGTTATCCTGTTGGCAGGTTGCCCTCAGTCGGCCTGAATTCCAAAGTCTTGGGTCCTGCATCGGTTGCTGTTGCCTCTTCCCTGACGTCAGGTAGTCAGGGGTGTAAAAGATGCAACCGACGCCATTTTATTCAGTCTTTCTTGCAGTGCGGTGCCCGAAGCAGAAGCAGTTCACAAGTGCCGGTCTGCCGACTCCTGAGATGTTCGAGTTTCAGATCCGAAGTCTTCATTAAAAGCTAAGTACCCCGTTGGGGAAACTTTTTTCTTGCTCCAGACCGATGTCAGAAAAAGTTAATAATTGTATTTCTTTTGGGAAGCAAATACTTCATAAGGACTTTCATTCTTACTGTATTCCTTGCCTAGGCCCTGAAAACGATGTTGCTAGTTGTTGGTTTTCTGCTATATTTAACCAACGCACTATTAAGTGTCGGTACGATTTTGCATTAAGCTATTTTGGGTGAAGATTTAATTATACAATGTCGTTGGATAGCCATCCAACTACCGGAGTTCACAAAAAACGCAAAGAAAAAGAAAAAGACAGGCAACCGAGGCCCAAAACAGACGATGAAGCTTCTCCTAAGCAAGTCGCCGGTTCCGCCGGTTCTCAGTGAGGCGCTTTCGCAGCCCCTGATTCCCGCTACTTAAGAGTCTCAGGCCGCTACCGACTCCCACGTGGAGTCGGCCAAGCCCCAGGAAACTCAAGGTATTTGGAGCCTTGGAGATTATTCCCTCAGATGGGTCCAGAGCCGCTGAGCAGGCATCGGCTTCTGAGGATGTATTCAGACCTAAACAATTATATATTAAACAGACTTCAAAGACTAAAACACCTTTAAGGCAAAGAAACAAATTCATCAGCCACAAGGACAGGCCTCCATGCCCAAAAAACAGATGCTCAAAATGGCCGAAGACTTAATTACCTTGATCAGGGGTTCCCATCCCCCTCCTAATAAGAGGGCCTAGGCAAGAGACAGACTATGAATCTTCAGATCAGGTTTCCATTTCTTCTGATTCCTCTTCTGATCAGGAATATTCTCATCCCCGCTATGAGGATTCTGATGCTGAAGAATCAATTCCTTCAGCTTCTCCTCCTGAGGACTACTCTTTTGGGGAAACCTTGCATACCATGAGGGAGCACTTCCACTGGGAGAGCCAAGATTTTTCAGAATCTAAGAAAAGGCTCAGAGACTTCTTTTACTACCTCAACACAGGCCTCTAGCTATTCCACCTGTGTTGGACATTGTAGATGTGTTCTCGGAGTCTAGTCTGACCCCTGACTTTACCTCCAGCTCCTGTAAAGCCGGACAGATACTACAGGGTCCCTGACTCTCATAAATTCCTTTTCAAAAAACCCTACTGCAGACCCAGAAACTATTTCCAAAAGGGGTCAAGGCTTCTACTGCAAAAAACCCTACCCCCTCTGACAGGGATTCTAGGGCTCTGGATAGATGGGGAAAAAAGATTTACACATCTGCTACTTTGGCTATAAGGGCCTTAAATTGCCAGTTTCATATGCTTAAATATCAGCAATATATCATGTCACTGCTTAAACAGAAAATGTTGATAAATTCTGAATGTGCAGAAAACAAAGAAATGCAGGATTTATTGCATGCAGCTGAACAAGTTGGAAAGCATACTTTGCAATGTGGGTTTGATTCTCTGGAGGCCTCCTGCAGGGCCGCTGTTACGGGTTGTGTCATTAGGAGGCATGCTTGGTTAAAGGACAAAATCTGCCTGACCATTTTAAAGCAAATTTATTAGATGCTCCTTTACAACATGATACCTTGTTTGGTGTTAAGGCAGAAGAGGTGTTAAAGAAAATGGAGGACAAAGCTAAATCTATGCAAAAGGTCAAGGATTTCTTACAGGTACAGCCACCTAGATTTAGCAGACACTGGCCTATAAAAAATTGGTTCTTTCCAGTCTCAGACAGACCTCAAAGGGGCAGATCCAGATGCCCTAGAGGCAGATCACAGCTGCAAGGAATCCTACAGGTCTAAGCAGTGGAGTGCTTCTACCTCCAAAGGTGGAGAAGGACAAATCACAATCATACAGGAAACAGTCCCAATGGCATCCCCCTGCTTGCACCAAGCACTTATCTTCTGGCAGCACTGTTAGGGGGAAAACTTGCACTTTTTTCTCAAAATTGGCACATTACAACCTAGGACAAATGGGTTCTAGACAGTGTCACAAGGCTACAAGTTTCATTTCCATACCCTGCCAAGGGCAAAAGGTTGGCCACACTTGCCAAAAAATCAATGGGCAGAGGCTCAAAAACAAGTCGCAGCTCTCATGGACATGAGGGCTATTCAAGTGCCACAGCAAGAGCAGGGACAAGGATTTTACTCAAGACTGTTCTTGGAACCCAGAAAGGACAAAGCATGGAGACCAATACTGGACATATCTATTCTAAACACTTTCCTGGATATACCAAAATTCAAGATGTTGACCTTACAGCAGCTTCTGCCCATGCTGGGCAGCAGGGCTTGGCTCGTGACTTTAGACCTAAAAGAGGCATACCTGCATGTCCCAATTAGACAGTCATGCAGAAGATACCTCAGATTCAAGGCTGGCTCAAAGCATTACCAATTCTCTGCACTGCCCTTTGGCTTATCTACTGCACCCAGGGTCTTCACAAAGTGCCTGGCACCAGTAATTGCTTACTGCAGACAAAGAGGAATACAAATATATCCTTATTTGGATGACTGCCTCATACAAGCAGGGAACAAGGACATTCTACTACAGCATCTGACTTTTGTGATAAGACTTTTAACATGCCTAGAGCACACAGTCAACAAAAAGAAATCAACGCTAGTACCCTCTCAAGAGATAATATTCCTGGGTGCAAGTTTAAATACAACTGCCCAGATGGCTTATCTCACTCCAGACAAACAAAGGCAACTGACTACCTATTTCAAGGAAACGGCAACAAAGGCCCAGTTATCTGCAAGAAAAATTCTGCAGGCTTTGGGCTTCATGGCATCCTGAATCTTACTAATTCCATATGCAAGACTGCATATGAGGAAAATTCAATGGTACCTAAAAAGTGTCTGGACACAACATTGCCACAGTCTGGAAACAATGATTACTCTAATTCCCTGCCTGCAACAGGAGTTTCGATGGTGGGCAAAGGCTTGTCACCAAAACAAGGGACAGCCATTCTCACTACCCCCAGCCAGGCAGAGCCTAACGACGGATGCATCAGATTATGCCTGGGGGGCACACATGGCAGGAAAAGGCATCCAGGGCACCTGGTCCACAAACCAAAAGCATCTACATATCAATCAAAAAGAGATGCTAGCTGTACAAAATGCCCTGACAGCCTTCAAGGACCTACTTCATTTGGGACAACTACTGATAAAGACAGACAACACCACCGTCATGTGGTACATAAACGAGCAGGGGGGCACTCATTCTTATCCCCTGTGCAGACTAGCCATGGCTTTATGGGACACAGCATTGACTTACCAAGTTCATCTGCAGGCACAATTCTTGACAGGAAAGGAAAATACTCTGGCAGATGAACTAGGCGAACTAAGCAGAAACCTCATGGATCCCAACGAGTGGCACCTGGATCCACAAGTCTTCAGCATGATGATAAAGAAATGGGGACACCCGGACATAGATCTGTTTGCTTCCCCTCAAAACAATCAACTAAAAAGATTCTGCACAATGACTTATCACAGACAAGCTTGGAAAGTGGACACTTTATCTTTCAACTGGACAAACCTATCAGTATATACCTTTCCTCCACTGCCTCTCCTCCTCAAGGTACTCCTAAAGGTCAGGCAGGAGAAACCAAAAATGATTCTGATTGCCCCAGACTGGCCACGCCAGTACTGGTATCCGATCTTAAGGAAATTGTCTTAATGCCCAGCCTGGACCTTACCTCAGTACCTCATCTACTGTCCCAGCAAAACAATTTTATTCTGCACAGCCAACTCGGGACCCTAAACCTGGAAGCATGGCGGATAATGTAGCCATACTAACCACACACCACTCAGTAAAGCTGTGATGGATGTCATTTTAGAAGCCAGAAGGCCTAGTACTAGAACATCTGGGAAATGGAAGAGATTTTGCGCTTAGAACCAAGCTTAAGGAACTGATACAGCTGTCCCAAATATTCCTCAGATTTTGCAGTACTTAACTGAGATTCTGGACAAAGGCCTATCTTTCTCATCAATTAAAATTCATGCCTCTGCCATTTCAGCTCATTACAATACAGAGCCACCACTCTTTTCTCATCCTTTATTAAGGCAGTACCTCAGAGGAGCCAAAAACTTAAGGCCTCCAAGGAGAATGCCAATACCTGCATGGGACCTCAGTTATGTCTTGGAAAAACTCACCTTACCTCCTTTTGAGCCAGCTGCTACTGCGGATATAAAGTTCTTATCTTGGAAAACTGCTGCAAGATGAGTTTCAGAGCTACAGGCTCTCATCGCTGTGGAACCCTTTATCATTTTTTATCCAGACAGGGTCTCTCTGAGAACAAACCCTACATTTATGCCTAATGTGGTATCCAGTATAGCCCTTAACCAAACAGTTCACTTGCCAACTTTTTATCCAAATCCAGAGAACAAGGGGGAGAAAATTCTGCATTTTGTGGACGTACACAGACAACTTAGATTCCACTTGGACAAAAGTAAAGTTTTCAGAAAGACAGAACAATTACTAGTGGCATATGCCACAGCATCAGAAGGAAAGGCCATCTCCAAGCAGACTATTTCAAAGTGGATAGGTCACTGCATTCATTTTTGCTACTCACAGCATGGCAAACCAGTGCCTAAGGGCATTTGGCCACATTCAACCAGAGCTGCAGCCACTTCTGCAGCCTTTCTCAGGGGAATACCAACCAAAGACATTTTAGAGGCTGCTATTTGGACTTCAGTGCATATCTTTACAAAACATTACAATCTGCCTCTTTACTCTAAATCCAGGGCAGGCTTTGCCACTGCAGTTCTGCAGGGCTTCATAGCCGCTCCTAATGCTGTTTAGCTCCAGCCCCCCAACCTTAGCTTTGGAACTCAACCCAAATGTAATGACTGCAACAGTGAAACATGAAGATCATAGTACAGTTGTGTTCACTTACCATAAATATAGATGTTCAAGTGTATTCACTGTTGCAGTCCAGGTTACCCACCTGCCATCCCCATTATTTGTGCTGGAACTTACCTTTACTTCTGTAATCTATACAACCTAGGTGGTATATTTGCTTATAGATGAACGCCACTGCCACGATGTCTTGAGACTCCAAAACACCCTTTATAAAACCATAATTCACTGTAGTAGAGACTACAAAAATCTCCACTGACAAAAACCACAGTTGACCATTCTAAAATAGTAAAAACTGATGATTTAATGTGATATAAGATTCAACAAGTTAAGCACTTTCACCCGCTACATTATGGGATTCATCAGAACAACACTCCAAGTAACTGTTGCCATTTAAATAAATGTTTTGGTGCCAAAAATGTTACCATTTAAAGTAACATCCGCCACCTGTGCAGGTCTTCCCTACCTGACCCACTGCCTCACACCCTCCCAAGGCTCATCTTTCTCTCTTTCCCTCCATTCTCATTTTCTTGCTCCACGGGCATCAAAAATAATCAAAAACAACAACCTGGCACTCACTCAGCACTTACTTAGGGAGCCGTTGGATTTCACAAGAGAGAAAGTTACGACAAACTCCTTACTGCCGAGCAGGATCAGAATCTGGCAGCTCCAGGTGCGGCCATTTCCTGCGGTCATGTCTGTGGGGCTGTAGGGGTCCCTGGCTTGCCAGGGTCCACATTCTTCCCGATAGCAGGCTCAATATGCGCCAGGCTCAATATGATGCCTCATGCAGTGTCTTTAGTACAGTCTCTTATGTATCATCTCCTATGTATCATCCCCGGCAAGCATATGCATCTCTTGTGGTGCGTGCTCCACCTCCTCTCCTGGCTCCCCTCCCCCATTGTAGGGTTCTCCTCTCGCCACGGGTGACCACGGACGCACGCCGGCCGGGTGCCCCTGGGGGGGGGCCTGGCAGGGCCGGACAGTCCCACGACGTGCTTTTTCCATATAGAGACCTTACTGAGAGTCAAGAAGAGATGAGATAGCTGCTAGCACTTAGCACTGCTTCACTTTTGGGAACCCTTCCTTGGGAACAGTCGGACGGACAATATGTCTGTTGTCTGGTACAAGCAAGCAAGGGGAACAAGGTCTTACCTTTTTGTCGAGAGGCCCATGTCATGAGTTTGGGAATGGGCAATCCACCAATCTTTCATAGCAAACGCATTCCGGTCGGGTCCACTTCTTCTATTGCATCCCTCGCTTGCCCCTGATGCTGCAAGTCTTTCAGAAGCCCTCGGGTGGGTTGCAGAATGATTCTCATTGCTCCCTCTGGCCTCGACAGATCCTTGGGTCCTTCCTCCTAAGTTCCTCGGATCTGATCCCGGATCATTCCGATCATCCATCTCATCCTATGATATCCCATCCACCCCCTGCATTCTCAGCTGAAGCCAGGCTTCAGCCTGCTCCTGTTGGCTGCTCCAGTTCCACTCGCTCCTAAATTCACCGGTAAAGGCTCTTTTTGGTGGCGGAAAGGCAAAGGGCTCATAGCAAATGGAGGCTCAAGCAAATGGGCGAAAGGCCTGGCGCAAGCCTCCAACACCTTCTATTCCCTCTCCCGTGGTGCTTGATTTTTCTAACCTCTCTTTAATGATGGTGCCAGCAGTTCCACAGCAGTTTCTTCAACTGGCAGTTCAACACTATCACATTGGTGGTCAAGAGTCTAACTCTCCAGCCAGCCCAAATGTCAAAAACCTCTTGTACTTTCCTTTTCCTTCCCAGGCCTAAGCATAAGCAATCAGTTCACCCTGGGACCCTTCTCTGGTCCTCTTACAGGCTTCCCCTTCCCCCCTTCGAGCCCAGTGGGACAGTGACTCAAATTCTACAAGACAGCCACTTTTTTTGCATTACATCAGCCAAGAAGAGAAGAGAGCTTCTGAACTTCAAGCTCAGCTAAACCTCTTACTCTTTTTTTTTTTTATCGTGTTGTCTCACCAGGACCACCTCCGTCCTTCTTCCCTAAAATCGCTTCAACATCAATCAATCTCATCTTATTAACCTCCCTGTTTTCTTCTTAAGTATGAAAACAAAGGTGAATATAGGCTACACCTACTAGATGTTACAGGGCAACTAAGATTTTATTCAACAGGACAGCTGGTCATAGGCAAATCCATAACCACAGGTTGCAGACAAATGAATACACCTACTCAGATGGAACGTTATGGTGAGTACATAACTTCTAATTAAAAAGAACTGAAACCGTCCTAATGAATAAATGCAATACATGTCAAATCCTATCAATAATCTACGTAAACATATTTAATTTATACAAATCTGTTTTAAAAATAGTACTTTAGTCCTAAATTACCATATTAAAAAATCATGTTAAAAAATCACCCTAATACAATACATTATAGATTAGTGGCCTCAATTATTTGTATATAACTTGATTTAGATACAACATGTAAATGTAAACTAACAGGCAATATTCAACAAGGGCTTAATGGTGATGTAATCATTAAGCCCTGGCGGTGTGGAAGCATCGGTGTATAATTGCCACCAAATTTCCTTGTATGACAATATACCTTTATAATCTCCCCCTCTAGGGTCTATTTGAATGGTGTCCAGTATAGCAAATGTGGGTGCTTGCGTATTATCGCAACCAGATTTTCAACCTAAAAGTATTCACTTGTGTTTTCCTTAAATAAACGGAATTAATGGTATTAAAACTAAATAACATCTTTTCTATAAAAGTTTTAATTTATAGTACTATTTAAACTTGAAAACACAGAGAAAAGAACATTTTAAAATAGCTTGACCCTTTTTTACCGCTATTTACGCTTGTAAGTAAAGCATCTCTCTGTTCCATTTCTCGTGCTATACAAAAGTTGTCAAAGCTCTAGTCAACAGGTTATTGAAAAGGCATATAGTTATTAACTGTCTAGTAGATTTTTGTAGTCATAGTTTTGTGAAAAATGCGATTGTGGGATTTACCTATGACAGATAAGGAGGCAATTCAGTTATTTCAACAGTACGGAATTATACACAGTTTTAAGGAATGCAGTTCAGGACATGAAATGAAATTATACTATGGAGAACAAATATTTTGGAAATGCAACTCTGCTAAATGCTACCAGCATATAGGAGTTCGGGAAGGTAACTTTTTTGAAGGAAGTAGAATTTCTTTTATAACTGCTGTCCGTTTTATATACTGTTGGTGTAAGCAGTTAACTAGCATTAATTTCTGTCGTGAAGAATTGGATATGGCTGACAAAACAGTTATCGACTGGAGTAATTATTTAAGGGATTATGTACCATGGAGTTGGAAAAAGAAGAGAAGAAAATGATCGGAGGGCCAGGGCATATAGTGGAAATCGACAAAAGTTTATTTACTCGGCGGAAAAATAACATCGGTCGTATCCTACCTCAACAGTGGATTTTCGGAGGGATCTGTAGGGAAACGAAAGAAACGTTTGTAGTAAAAGTGCTGGAAAGCATACCAAACAAAACAACTAGAAAAAGCTGGCTTCAGCCATGACAAAGTTAATCACAGCTACAATTTTGTTGACTCTGACACTGGAGTGCATACACAACATATAGAAAGAATGTGGGGCTCAGTAAAGTGGAGAAACAAGAAACAGCGAGGAACTGCACATCACCATCTACATTCCTATCTTGTTGAATATATGTGGCATGAAGCACAACTACCACATTCAAAAGACTGCTTTGAAGAACTATTAAAAGCCATCGCTAACAACTTTCCTCCACAAAAAAACAGAAAATCCATACCAACAAGTACCACACCAATTAACCAGCCAACTACTTCTAAGCTCTCAACAGTAAAAAACAAAACAACACCCAGTGAACAATCCACATCTTCTGAACTATCTACACTGACAACCAGTATAACAACAGCCAACTGAAGAATCCACAATTAACAATATTAAACAGTAGAGCCCTAACAGCTATGAAAATTAATGACATTTGAATATACCGAATATACATTACAACCAAGAAAGAAGCAAAGCAGTACTCTGAATTTACTTATATTAAATGGCATATGTACCATTTAATAAATACAATTTAACCATTAAATACCTTTTCTCAATCACTTACCTTGTCTCCATTTTCTTCTTTTTTTTTTTTTTTTTTTTTTTTAAGTAATCCAAGAACTGAATAAAGGAAAATACAGCTGAAAAATAAATCTCCACATGTGTAATACATCCAAAGATAAATCCCAAACCAAAAGCTCCTTCGATAACCCCAACGATGGCTCCAAAAGTGTTTTGCAACCAAACTAAGTTCCAATAATAGCTCCCAAAGTCCTTTGATAAGTCCAAATTAAAAAATACCATTGACTGCCCCAACGATAAATCCAAAAATCCTTTTTAACCAAACGAAGTTCAAACGATAGCTCCCAAAGTCCAAAAACACCGATTGTCCCAATGATATATCCAAAAAACCACAAACTAAGTTCCAATGATAGTTTCCCAACTCCTTCGATAGCTCCAAAACGAACACCACTTTCCAACGATACATCCAAAAGGAAAAGCACCTTGAACGATCCCCAAATCCTTCGATAACTCCTTCCGATACGAACACCTTCCAATGACAGCCAAAATCGGTAAAATCCTACGATAAGTCCTATGCGACCATCTCCTTCGGACGATAGCTCTGAAATGGAAAGCACCTTCAAAGTTCGCGTATAAATATACGTACCAACGTAATGCTCAATGTTTTCAGCACACTACGCACCTATCCAAAAAATTTACCCATAAAAACATAAAAAAAAAAACCACCAATATCCCAGCATACTTTTAAACACACTACCCTTCCCTAATACACAGTCTTTTCTAAAATTTAAACTAAAGGCGGAAAGTACACTACATCGCAAAATCTGGTTGCGATAATACGCAAGTACCCAAATTTGAAATTGTGTCTGTCTCCACACTTCTTTACATACCTATATAAGGCATTTTCATCCTTCGTCCTTATACTATACAAATGTGCATAAATACGCTTGTTGAACTTCCTCTCTCTCTTTCCTATATAAAATCCTGAACACACAGTGCACTTAGCTAGGTATATTATCAATTTGGAATTGCAATTACCCTGTTGAAATCTATTATTAGACCTGTTCACATTGTCTAAGATAATTCCCCCTTCCTCATAAATAGCATAACACTGATTGCAACTTCCACATTTTTTAGTATACCTGTTAGATGGGACTTTAGATATTTGACCTCTTTCAAGATAATTCTTAATATTACGTCCCACTTTAACAAATATGGGTTGAGACCCTAATATATTGGCTATATCATAATCTGCTAAAATTATATTCCAATTATTGACCATTATATTCTTTACTTTTGCGGCATGTGGACCATACTCCAAAACACATGCTCTACTGAATTTTGCTCCTGTACTTGTAAACCTCTCCTGATTAATTGGGACAATGTCTTTATTAAAATAATTATAACCTAATAAAGGGGTGTATTTTCTTCCCCACTCGTTAATAACTTGCTTACTCACATTTATCATCATATTCTTATCATAACCTCTATCTCTAAATAGAGAGATAATGCATGACACTTCTTACATCTCTGAATGTAATGATGTCATTCTTATGGCTCGTATGAGTTGTCCTTTGTATATATTAGTTAGTAATTTCCTAGGATGTTTACTTGAGTACTCCAAGAAACCATTGGAAAATGTATTTTTCCTGTATATTCGAGATTTGAAACTTCTACCTCCTTTAGAAACATAAGTATCTAGATAAGGTATGCCTTCATGACTACTGGATGATGTAAACTTTAAGTAGTCATTACTATGATTAATATATTCCAAAAAATTTTCCAGCATATTAGGACTGCCGTCCCATAAAATATATATGTCATCAAGAAAACGGGAATAGTATTTTATGTATTTAAAAAATTCACTCTGGAAAACAGTGGATGTGAAGTTGTATCTCGCCGTTTTGTTCTTACAAGTGGGTTCGGAGCCGATCCCTCGGCTCGGAGTCAGCCGCTTTTCAAGCTCAAAATCTCAGAAAAGCTCGAGATACAGTATATATCCCATAATGCTCTACTGTAAACCCAGATCTAGTTTGCCGCTGCAACGGACCTACAGACTCATCGGAGGAAGCTCGGGCCAGTGTTATTTTTCTGTATTTAAAAAATATTTAAAAAAATATTTTTCTCTTGAAGTGTTAGCTAGTGCTGTTTTCTTTAAAAAATAAAGTTTAGTTAGAGTTAGTGTGTAGACTGGTATATTTTTGGAGTGTTTTTCTTAATGGCTGTTTTTTTCTAGGCCTTTCTTAGTTTTTTGGGTGTGACAGGGCTCTTGTCAGCTCCTTTGTGTGTACTAATTTTATTAGTGGTAGTTTAAAATTAGTTGGAACATTTAGAGATTAGCTAGTTCTGTACAGAGTTAATATTAAAAAATATTTGAATAACATTTTTTGTGTTTAATATACTCATAGTTTTGAGTTCAGGGATCTGAACATATATATATATATATATATATCTAAGATATCGGAGAAGCAAAAGTCTGGCTTCAAAAGGTGTGAGTGTGGCCAGAAAATGTCTGTGACTGACGACCACTCCAAATGTGTGTACTGTTTAGGATCTGTTCATTTGCAGGAGGTGTGCTCTATCTGCCACTCCTTTAGCACCAGGGTTCTTCTGGAAAGGCGTAGGCAGCTGGTGGATAGAGGACTCCTGAAGCCTGATTTTCAGGCTGCGCTGGGACAAGACCGACCTTTCTTCCAAGGGTTCGAAGGGGTCGAAGTCGTCCAAGGGGACCTCGGAGCCCAAATCCTCAGCTCCGAGCTCCTCTAGTATGCTTCGATCATCGGCTCCACAGCCTTTGGAGCCGTGTACCGAACCTTTATCTCGGAGTCAAGTTGTAGATCCAGTGCTGGAGACTCCTCAGTCTCCGATTCTTCAATCGGTGCCATCTTCGGCCCATCCTTTGACCCATTCTTCGAGGTTATCTGATGTGGACCTGGCCCGCGTGGTTAAGAGATTGCTAGAGAACCCGGCCCTGGCCAAAATGCTTTCCGCTTCGAGCCACTCAGCTTCAAAGCCTGAAATTCCAGTCCTACTCTCTACTCCTCCTCCGAAGCCAATCGAACTCTTGGAGCCGCGGCAGAGAGAACCGATGTTGGTAGAGCCCTCGGAGCCAAGGTTCGATCCAGATCCCTCTGCTCCATTACCTTGATCTCCTCAGTTCCAACCGGGAAGTCTTGGAGCCGACACTCCTTCACTGGCTTCCGGGGTGGACAGTCAAACCGAGACTTTAGTTCCGACCCTTCCCCTCGAGGCTTTGGCGCAGGCGAGTTCGGCTCTGTCCTCTGGATTGGAGTGTGGGGTCTCGGCTCGGGGAGGGCTACCGGCCTCTTCGGAGCCGACA
Source organism: Protopterus annectens (assembly GCF_019279795.1). Lineage (NCBI taxonomy): Eukaryota > Metazoa > Chordata > Ceratodontiformes > Protopteridae > Protopterus > Protopterus annectens. The sequence goes on from NC_056745.1 coordinate 459,159,537, forward strand.
GACATCTCGGACCAGGATTCTGGTGCCTTCGATGCCATGAGGAAGGTCATGTCTTCTAAGACCACTACCTCTTCGGATCTTTCTTCCCCTCCCCCTAAAGGGCCACTTTCTGTCTCTTCCCACAGGTCCCTACCAAGCGTTGAGATCCAGAGCCTCAGGTATTCCCATTGGGTGGCCCCTCCTCTACAGGGACTTCACAGGACGCTCCCACTGATGAAGTACCTAGGAAGAGACTGTGCAAGAGGAGGCACTTGGAATCCCCACAGGAATCCCTGACATCAGACATCGACTTAGAGGAATCAGAAGGGTCCCCATGATCCCCCACAGAGGATGTCTCATTTGCAGACATATTGGAGATCTTAAGGCAGAGGGGTGATTGGCAGTCCCTTGCCCCTACTGAGGATGAGCCGGTATTCCTGAAGGCCTTTGGGTCTCAACCATCTACCTCCTGGGTTACTCCTCCCTTCGACGAACTAATGGATTTGGTTGCTCGAAGGGCGTGGGAGTCCCCTGATTCAGTGGAACCGGTCCCTCGAAGGCCCAACAAGTTCATTACTTCCCGTGCTGACAAGACTTTTCTTACCAAGGGAGACCCGGTTGATGCCATGGTGGTGGCGGCAGCCACTAAGAAAGAGATGTCTGAAACCTCTTCTTCTGTCCATCCTCTTAATAGGGATTCTAGGACGATGGACAGGTATGGGAAATGCATATTTAGTTCTGCGGCATTTTCCATGAGATCGCTCCACTACCTAACCCACTTTACCTACCTTCAACGAGATTTCCTTAAAGAGCTGGGAGATACTCTAAAGGGTAACACAGCTGATGCAGTTTCTGAGAAAGTGACTGCACAACTCAACACCCTCAATTCTATAGTCAACTCATCCATGCGGCTCATTTCTTATGCCGCCGATGGATCGAGTAGGGTGGCAGGTTCAGCGATAGCTCTTCGGAGACGGTCCTGGATGCACCTTTGCTCCTTTGCGGAAGCCTTCAAGTCTTCCTTCGTCAATATCCCATTCGATGGTTCCGCCTTATTCGGGCCTAAAGTTAAGGAGACACTTACTAGGTGTGAACAAGAAGGAAAGACTCTGCTGTAGGGGTCTGTTTTTCCACTCCAACTAGACCATACCCCAAAGGGCAACGAAGTGGAAAAATGTGGTTTTGAAAGCCCCAAGGAGCTTTCCAGAACACATCTAGTGTTACCCCCTCTAGGGGCAGAGGAGAGGGTAAAAATGGAAGACACTGCCCAAACGGCAGAGGGGGTCCGCAAAATCAGGGTGACAGGGAGCAGTTCTCTGGTAAGCCCTATCAGCATTCCTGAAAGGAAGCCCAGCTGTTGTCCTGCTCTGGAGGCGGGCGGGAGTCCCTTGGCTTTATACCCAAATGCCTGGCTAAACATTACAACAGATTCTTGGGTAAAAAGCATCATTTCCAGAAGTTACTACATTCCCTTTACAAAATCTCCTCCCATTTGTTCAAGTATTCCAGATGTTCCACCCAGTCTGCGAAAACTAGCAGCCATAGAGATTCAAAACCTGCTAGACAAAAGAGTCATCCAGCCAGTCCCGGTGGACCAGATAGGATCAGGAACTTACTCAAGGTTCTTTTTAGTTCCAAAGAAAACAGGGGACTGGAGGCCCATATTAGACCTCAGCAAACTCTACACCTTCGTCAAGAAGGAAAAGTTGCTTCTGTTTCTAGAAACGGGTGATTGGATGTGCTCTATAGATCTCAAGGATGCTTACTACCACATCAAAATGGCCAGATCATCCAGAGATCACTTCCATTTCTGGCTGGGGGCCAGTCATTACCAATTCAGAGCCCTGCCCTTTGGTCTCACCACAGCCCCCAGAGTGTTTACCAAATGTATGGCAGTGGTCACGGCTCACCTGAGACACTTAGGATTCTCGGTGTTTCCATATCTGGACGACTGGCTCCTCACCGCCACCTCCAGGCATCAACTAATTCAGGCAAGAGACTACACTATCAACCTGTGTTCCCAGTTGGGCATAACCTTAAACTTCGAAAAATCTGCATTATCGCCCTCGCAGCATAATACCTTTATAGGAGCAGAGCTAGACACTGTTGATTCAAGGATCAGGTTGCCTCAGACAAGAATCTTATCCCTAAGAAGTCAATTGTCCAGTCTGTTGACCCAGAACAAAGCTCCTGCATCCCAGATATTGAAGCTGTTAGGCACAATGGCAGTGACGCTAATAGCAGTCCCGTTGGGATGCATGCACATGCGGATACTCCAGTGGTTACTCTTCACACAATGGTCTTACCAACAACTGCCCATGTCGCACGAGATTCTTTTAACAAATCTTTGCAAGAAGGATCTCAATTGGTGGCTGAACAGCGAGCAGATAGTAGTCGGACGTCCCCTTGTTCTCCCCCAACCCACAGCCACAGTGACCACGGATGCTTCCCTGATAGGGTGGGGGGGGGGCTATTTCAGGGAAAGGCTGTCCAAGGTACTTGGTCGAGCATGGAATCACATTTGCATATAAATGTCCTGGAGCTGAGAGTGATGTTCCTGGCGTTGCAACACTTTCACGACTCTTCCTCCGGGGACAATTGCAATTCAGACGGACAACATGTCAGTAGTCTGGTACATCAACAAGCAAGGGGGAACCAGATCGTATCCCTTTTGCCAAGGGGCCCTAAGAATTTGGCAGTGGGCTGCATCCACCAGGCACTCTCTGATAGCAGTGCACATCCCGGGGTCATCCAACGTGATAGCGGACAAACTGAGCAGGACCATCCTGTTGCCTCATGAGTGGTCCCTCAAACAGGTGGTGAACGAGATTTTCTGCAGGTGGGGCCAGCCTTGCTGCGATCTGTTTGTATCTCCGATGAATGCCAAATGCAGAAGCGACTTTGCCCTTTATCCCCCACCGGGGAGCAACCAGAGGGACGCGCTTGTACACGACTGGCCCCCAGGCCTCCTGTATGCCTTCCCACCAATTCCTAAGTTCATACAGAAAGCCAAAAGTCTGGGAAGGACTGTTATTCTGATAGCCCCATCTTGGCCTCATCAGATGTGGTTCCCCTTCCTACAGACGTATCAAGTGGAAGAACCATGGGTTCTGGACCCAGTGCCAGAACTTCTGACTCATTCGTCAGGAGTTCTTCATCCCTCCCTCATCTCCCTAAAACTGACAGCTTGGCTGCTCCAGTTCCCATATTAGCCAAGTCTCAAGATTTGTCTCCAGTGGTCCAACATATTGTAGTTTCCTCTCATAAACTGTCAACCAGGAAGCTACATAATAGCAAATGGAAACGATTTGTTCACTGGGCTTCTCACCACGACATTGACCCATATGTTGCGCCTATTCATACCATATTAGAGTTCTTGTCCTCCTTGTTCTATGATGGCGCAGCAGCTGCCACCATAAGGGTTCAATTGGCTGCCATTTCCAACTTTCATGTAGGGTTTAACGGATCTAACATCATGTCCCACAGACCATGTAAAGCCTTTTTGAAAGGGACCCACCATCTCAGACCACCTATCAGACACCCTGTTTCTCCCTGGAATTTGAATCTTGATTTATCCCAATTGATGCTTACCCTCTTTGAACCCGCGTCATCTTGTGATTTGAAGTTTCTGTCTTGGAAAACAATATTTCTGGTAGCCATTACATCTGCGCGTAGGGTCTCTGAACTCCAAGCTCTATCTTTCAGGCCCCCCATATTTGATCTTCCACCCTGATAGGGTGTCCCTCAGGACAAATCCTACATCTCTTCCTAAGGTCTGCTCCGAAAGTAACTTAAATCAGTCCATTGAGCTCCCAACTTTTTTTAGACATCATACCAACAGACTGGAGTATATGTTACACAAGCTTGATGTTCACAGACAATTGAGATTCTACTTGGACAGAACGAAAGATTTCAGGCAATCTGATCAACTCTTTGTCTCCTACGCAGAGAACAAGAAAGGTTCTGCGGTATCAAAAGTCACATTATCTAAGTGGCTTTCTGATTGCATTAAATTCATTTATTCCTCCACTAATCAGCCATTACCGACTAATGTCAAAGCCCATTCTACCTGGGCTGTTTCTACGTCATTAGCTCATGCAGCTCGTTTACCCTTGGATATCGTCTATGCAGCTGCTACTTGGTCCAAACCTCACACGTTTATCACTCATTACAAAGTGGACAGGGCCTCCAGGGACAGGGCTTCCTTTGGTTCCACTGTGCTCAGGAATGTTCTCCCTTGAGCCGGCCAGGATTAGGGTGCTTGGGACGCTACCCACGTGTAAGAACAAAATGGCGAAATAGAACAACTTCACATAAAGAAGTTATGTTCTTACCATAACGTTCCATGTGAGTTGTTCATCTCACCTTTTTGTTCTTGCATTCCCTCCCACCTTCCCCCTCCTAGTGAGAAGAATGGTTGTCTTGGTGGATTGGTTGGTCTGTCAAGCCTGTCTTCTTAAGACAGCCTGTTTTTCTTTCTGCAAATCTAGAGGTACCTAGATAGGTAGGTACTGCAGTCCTTATTTTTTTAGGCTGTCTTCGGGTGCAGCATACTACATCTGGGGTTTACAGTAGAGCATCATGGGATATATACTGTGTCTTGAGCTTCTCTGAGAGTTTCAGCTTGAAAAGCAGCCGACTTGGAGCCGAGAGATCGGCACCGAACCCATGTGTAAGAACACCGAACCCATGTGTAAGAACAAAAAGGCGAGAGGAACAACTCACATGGAACGTTATGGTAAGAACATAACTTCTTTTTTCTTCCCAGTCAAGCATAACTAGGTTTGCAAATATGGGGGCACAAGCTGCCCCCATAGCCACACCTCTGGTTTGCCTGAAATATTCTCCTTCGTAGTAAATATAATTATGTTCCAAAACTAATGACATCATATCTAGAATGAGACAAGCTTTCACTCTGTTTTCCAGAGTGAATTTTTAAATACATAAAATACTATTCCAGTTTTCTTGATGGCATCTATATTTTATGGGACAGCAGTCCTACTATGCTGGAAAAAGTTTTGGAATATATTAATCATAGTAATGACTAAAAAGTTTACATCATCCAGTAGTCATGAAGGCATACCTTATCTAGATACTTATGTTTCTAAAGGAGGTAGAAGTTTCAAATCTCGAATATACAGGAAAAATGCATTTTCCAATGGTTACTTGGAGTACTCGGGTAACCATCCTAGGAAATTACTAACTAATATATACAAAGGACAAATCATAAGAATGACATCATTACATTCAGAGATGTTAGAAGTGTCGTACATTACCTCTCTGTTTAGAGCTTTTTATGAGGAAGGGGGAATTCCCTTAGACAATGTGAATAGGTCTAATATTAGATTTCAACAAGGTAATTGTAATTCCAAATTGATAATATACCTAGCTAAGTGTACTGTGTGTTTAGGATTTTATATAGGAAAGAGAGAGAGGAAGTTCAACAAGCGTATTTATGCACATTTGTATAGTATAAGGACGAAGGATGACAATCCCCGGGATTCATGAAGCTCGGCGCAAGGCCGGCGTAAGGCTTGCGCCGGCCGTGCGGCGTATATATGGTGTAGTAGCGCCATATGCATATTAATGAAGGCGCGCTGCCTCCACATCCACGTGCATAGGAAATGCGCACGAGTGCATGGGGCGTTTCTAAGTTGCGACCGGAGGCGTGTCAATGTCGGCTGTAGATGAGCAACCTAAACTGCTGAATATTATAGTCAGCCTGCAATAGTAATCGCACCTATCAGTGTCTGTGGATAATGAAACGTATGCAAAGCATGCAAGACAGTTCCTGGCCACACAAAATTGAGAATCAAACAGAAATGCACGCAACACAATATGGAGTTTCCATCCTTGGAACAAATGATATTTAAAATTGTGTGTCCGTAATATACTGCACTGTAAGTAGTTATACCCAGTGGATGTGAAGCGCATCATGTCAGCGCGCCGCCAATACACACTACCAGCCCCATGGGCAGGGTCACCAGCAGTCCCGCATTGGTAGTGATAGTACACAGCTGGGCAGTTGTGGCTATAGCAAAACATCACAAGTGTGTAAAGTACCCTGCGACCATATAATATAATTTGTCCTACATCGCATAATAATCACATACAACAAATGTCCGTACTGGACATGACATATAACAACAAATATAAACAAGGAAACAAAACAGACAGAGCATATAAACCGCTGCAAAAGTAAGCCAACATGTATGCATAAAATGGCAGCAGCATCCATAGTACAGTCTGTGGATATGTGTTCTGTCATACAATCTGAGTACTGTCCGGAAGATATGCCATCCCGGCCACATGAAAAGGTGGCAACACTAACAATGTCCATAGCATGTCAGCAAACTCTGGACATATGCGGTCCAAGCCGTTCTTGTCCACATGTGTGAAGGTACAATGGGAATTACCCGGGTGGACATTACATGTCATTAAAGATGAGTCTTGTATGTGTACCTATGTGCGTGCTGTGCAGCCATGTTTAAATTTGAAAATGCCACAGTAGTCCCCACAACCATACAGTTACCTGACATATGTACTTTATGCAATGTTTTCCCTTGACCATGCTATGAGACAGCAACCAAACAAGGGATGGATGGAAGTGTCTGTAATATGTGTGTGGGTGTATGCAAACTGTAATAATCCCTAAAGGCAAGACTGTGTCGGATGCACAATAGACCAAACTGGGGCTGTATGACGGAGCAGTGTGCGAAGAGAGGGTTACCACCCGCACCTCTGTGCGACAGTCCGCCTGTGGCCAGTGTTGTCCTGCTGACAATAACAAAACAAATGATAATTGGTCTGAGATATAATGACAAAATATATTCCCTAACTTATTAGTGATACATGCATAAGTCAGTGATGTTGTATTTTAAACACCTACATCCTAAATGAAATGGTGTAAGCAGCTTAAATACTAAACAAATAACCTGTACTATTGTCAAAGAAGTGAAGTTCTGTCCCATGCACTGTCCGTCATATATGCTATACTGCAAAGTCACGTAGTAATACTACAACTACCCCACATTGCCCAATGGAAAATGTGCCAATCCAATGTGAATCAGAAAGAAACACAAAGAACAAACATATAACAATCATAAAGTAACCTGACAGTCCATGTCCAAACAGTTGGCGCCCAAGTGCTGAAATCAAACCAAATAACTAGAAATAGCACAGTGTTGCGAGTCCACAGAAATGGTTTATTCACACAGAAACCACAGGTTAAGCGCTTTCATCAAATAGTATGACTTCATCAGAACCTGATCAGAATCTGATGAAGCCATACTATTTGATGAAAGCACTTAACCTGTGGTTTCTGTGTGAATAAACCGTTTCTTTGGACTCGCAACGCTGTGCTATTTCTAGTTATTTAACCTGACAGTCCATATTGTATACCAAAATCACACAAACATATGAATATTAAAATGTGCTATACACATGAACAGGAACGTAACCGGCACATACACATAGGATGGTATATTCAGAACCAGGACATCCAAATGCAGAACCCATGCATGCATAATGCAATACCCAACATCCCCTGTATAGCACACAACATGCACCCATGTCCGAATGTCCACCAAATCCAGCCATACTTAGGCTACCAGCCTTGCGCAGCCGTACACCTACACATAGCAAGTATTATCCATATGTAGTAGGAAGCATCACCCCTAGGCAGTGTCAGGATTGCAAACTATGTATCCCACGTTTGTAAACATCCCATCACATTTTCGTAAATCCAAAAGCCCGCGCGTTCATGTTTTGGCAAAATTTGTGTACATACCGCGTGGGATAAGTAACATGTTTAAACATCAGAGTTGTTTACACGCCACAATGTGTAGTACTGTACACATCTGGACAAAAGTTGTATGTGTGGTCACGATGCTGTTCAGTTTCTAGACGGACATGCATAACATACTAGGCAGGACGGAACACCTGTCCATCATGCAGGTCTCCCTACATGAATTATTGACAGAATATATTCTACTCAATCATATACTGACACCACACCCCTCAACCTATTACAGCAACAAAATCTGGACAAAGCCTAAAATGATGGGTGGACAAATAGGGACAGATGTAAATATTGCTCTCACAAACTTTGAAAGTTGACAGAATAATAGTATGTACATTAGCATGAATTTTGTGAAGGATGTGGGGTAGTCCCTGAGTATTACAGAGGTCTGTACATATTTACAGTAACAAACCTTCAAATTTGTTTACCGTACTACTGCATACCTGTAGTTAATTCATGTCTAAAATAATAATCCTCGTATGAATGAATACAGGAAGTAGTCAAATGTGAATGGGAACACCATTCACCGTGGATTATGTATTGTAACCACCCCCACTCATATTATGTATTGCCAACATAATAAGCTGCTGACAGGTGCCCAAACACCTGTGTCTGTAAACACAGGTAAAAATGTATAAAATGGACAAACCCTGTTCATGTGCTTTGTCTGACATTTGAACACGGTCAGGGCAGTTCCGTTCACCAGGCGGACAAGCCTAAACCCAGATCACCACATGAACACCCTGACAATCAAAGACTTGTATGTGCCAGGACTATAAGCCTTGGAGTTCTGAATATCCTTGGATTGATTAAATATGCAGCTTGGGTCCAGAGCAGAAGAGAATAGGGAATGTGTAATATGTAGTACCGCGTTTTTCCCAGCAGGAGAATGGATGCCTGTGTTGTAAGTGAAGCGGTGAGGCATATGTTAATGTAGCTATGTACTATGGGTATGCATATAAATGAGTCAGAACACCAATAGTATAGTGGTTAAAGCATCCGGCCAACGTGAATGCAGTCCTGGTTCAACTACGACTACAGAACATATCATTTTAAACTGTAATGAATGCGTCTGTGCTGTAAAGACATTTAAATATGTAAAGGTGAACGTGTGTTTCGCATATGTCCGTTAACCGGATTACAGATATTTTACTGGTACTGTCACAATCAATAAAGCCCACGTAAGCACAAAGACTTGGTAAACATATGTAACCCACAATAAGGATATGCAAGTGCGCCTGCGCGTGTGTAATCCGCTCACAGCATAGCAAATGAATGCTGTTTTCTACACGTTAGTTATGTATCTGTATATGGATATATATATTTCTGTATAGATATATATCCATAGACTTAAACTAAATAAATATATGAAATAAAGAATGTACACATATATATATATATATATATATATATATCTATACACACACATACAACATTAATTGATATATACATAACGAACATATAAACATATGTCCTTGTAGATATAACACATGTACATGAATAGGTTACGTCATAGCTATTATGGATAGACATACAGACATGCAATAAAGGTAAATACACTGCTGCTTTCCAAACCATTGCCCAGAAAGTACCAGTGTGCCAGATCTACAAGTTCTACTCTTTAAACATGGATATAGGTGTCCTTTGCAGGGCCCCAAAAATTGTGATTCTTTACAGGCACCGTCCTGTAATGATTGCTGCAAAGAAGTGTCATCCGCAGCTACAATATAGCTGTACATGCAACAGTAGCTTGTGCAAGTGTAATAACACATGGGTTGACAGAATGTATGACATATGTCCCGATATGTGGAGAGTGGATCGTGCTTAGAAGTGTCTTCATACTTTATTATCGCTCACATTAAATATGTCTTATGACTACTGTGGAGGGGGTGTCAGGTATGGGAATCATGGGTATGCAATAATGGGCCTAGGTGTTGGTTGGCACAGATTTATTAGGTCCGCCCCATGGGAGTGATTAATATTCCTATGTGGGTATAGCACACGCCTATGTCTTCCAAAAATGAAGAACCCATCTAGTGGATATTGTGTAAACCATTGGGGGAAGACATAGGGATTTATGTCAGTGTCTTGTAAGCGATTATCATGGACGTACATGCATACGACTAAGATGGTAACCATACCTCTCAACCTTTCAGAATAAGACATCTGGACAAAGGCATTTTAAAATAAGTACAAATAGGGAATAGTTTAAATATTCCTCTTACAAAGTTAGAACGTTGATAGAATAATGGATTATTCATTAGTATGAATGTTTTGAGGGTTATTAATGGTAAATACTAATGTGTGTCATTATTTTCTAACTTCACAGTCCTTAATGACTTGCCACTAATTTACCAGAAAGGCACAATATTATGAAAAAAGGAACAAAATTATAAGCCTAAGTTCGGGACATTTACCCAAAATGTGTACAGTTGAGAGGTATGAAGGGGTAACCCTGTCCTAAATAAATGTACAGAACTAGTGATATTAGGTGGACAGGTGTGAAGAAAGACGTGATGACAAATGACAAAACATGTACAAGTCAAAAGCAGGTACCTCGATAAATGTGAATGAATACTTATGCCCTGTGTTAGTCAATGTGGAAGGTTAATAGAAACAAAATAAATGTGTCCCTCAGGGTGTTATGCAGTGTCCCCGATACAGTGTTCAGTCTCCCGCACTCGCATGTGAGTTCTGCCGCTGACGGAAATTGCAAATACCGGCGAACACATAAGGTAGATGATAGCATAATATGTTCTGATTAGCACCTGTTAGCTTTTGTGAGGAACACAACACTCTCGGTGGGTGTGTCCTGCAAAAGGAATGTAATGGCATCTGGCCTGTGATTTCTTCATATATTGTGTGTAGTGGTGTAATAAAATGATATATCTTGTATCAGAAACTGATACATGTTATAGGAAACAGTATTATCGACTATAATACTACAAGAAAAATCTGAAGGTGTGAAAAGCGCTGAAGTAGTCAATTTAGTATTGACTTGTCAAATGTCACAGCTATATATATAGTTCCTATAGGGCTGTCACCTCTACAAATAATGAAAATAGGAGCTGCTCTGTAGAAATGTCAGACGTAGCAGGTCAAAACATACCTACAGCCATGCGTACTCCACAAATAGACCATATTAGCACACAGCAAAGCTTAGGCCAGGATTCGTGAAGCCTTGGCCGGCGTGTAAGAATAGAGTAAGAGTAGAGCAAGGCAAGATGTCTGCCGAGCTATTCAGCAATATCCTGTAGGTAAGACAGCCCCTAAAATGAACGTTGCACGGACAATGTTAGGATATGCAAATTACCCCATTTGTAGGTGAAAGCTATGCAAATGATGTAAAATTTGCGATACATGAAACGGTAAGCTGTCCATGCAAGAGTAGAGTTATGTGCAGAAATGTACTCTGATGTTAACCGAGTAACGTTCTGCAAGTAGCTAAACGGAGCAATGTCAGCTGCAAATAAAGGATGAATTTAGTTGAAGAAGCATGCAAATGGCCAAATATAAGGCCAGTGGCATTTTTTTTCCATTGGAAATTAATAAAACTCTATTTGTCCTCCTCCGATCTCCGGTGTTTAAGCGTAGCGAAAATGCGCTGTGCTTTCAAAACAAGAAAAATATTTAAAATATACATACAAATTGTAATTTTAGTTAAAAGTTAGTTTGCCATGCAGGTGAATGGCAAGCTGAAGACAACATGGTTACTGAGTACTGGTTGCTATGTGTGGAAGCGCTCTTACAAAGATGTAACCAAGCATTAGTACGAAATCCTATGCAATTGAGGCTGAGGATAGTGAATCACAATTTGTCATGCCATACGGGCCAAGCCTCTACAGTGTAAGAGTAGGTTAAGGGGACTATTAAAGTAGAAGATAGGTGACAATTATGAGTGTGTATGTATAAAACACTGTAATCTTATCGGAGCTGTGTGTCACATGTTTGCTGTCAGTTACTCATCAGTGGAAGAGGCGTGTTATGATTTATCCTAGGTAAAGTCAGGAAACTGATGGTGTACACCATGGATATCACTGAAGTTTCTTGCAAACCTGCTTACAGTGTGTTCGCGCCTGTAAGCCCGAGTAAGCATGTGTGCATGCATGTCAGCCCGTGTGCGAGCGTTGAAGAACAAGTAAGCTAGTGTAAGATTGTTGAAACCCGTGTTATGTCGTGTAAGCCAGTATAAGCGTGTGTAAGCATGTATAAGCCTGTGTGCACGCGAGGAAGTGGATGTGCACTTTTCTGTGCTCCTATGCGTGGCGCTGCTCACTGTGGAAACGGACAGTGAAAAGGAAGGTAAACAAATAGCAGTAAGTTAACCAAGGAGAACTACCACAGCTAGCAGGTGAAAACAATCAGAATGGACATATTACACAGCCAGTACAGTAGGCCAGCACAGCACAGCACTTACAACTCTACAAACAACATTCCACCATGTTTTTCTCAGACACACTGCAACACTGTAGTATACTAAGAGAAGTGAAAACTGAAAAAGCTTAACTGAGACAACATAATGTTAGGGACTGCCATTGCTATTATACGTCAACATATGCAACAAGGGGAGGGTTGTGCCAATGTGAATGCTGCTCAGCAACACACAGTGAGTAGACGGAGAAGAGTGTACAGGCACAGGGTAACCTACCAGGGGCTACATGAGCTGGAGATAGTGGAACGCTATAGAGTGGACAGAGACCTCCTGCAGAAGATTGTTGAGCCGTGCAGGCCATGTCTCACACACACAACCAACAGAGGGAAACCTATCCCAGTGGAAGCCAAGGTATGTGTTGCCCTAAGGATACTAGCAGCAGGTACCTTCCAGACATCAACTGGTGATATGATGTGGATTTCACAAACATCAGCATCCAGGGTACTGCACCATTTCATGAATGCCATGTCAGCGATCATGTGTATATCCCAATTCCCATGAGGTATTGGGCAGCAATATGTGTCTTTTCCACACAATAGTGGAATACCCTGAGTACTGGGTGCAATACACTGCACGCACATATGCATCAAAGCACCAGCGAGTGAGCGTGGTAGGGCCTACATCAACCACAAGGGCTTCCCCTCCATCAAGTGGCGGTTTGTGTGTGATGGCCAGCCCATAATACTGAATGTGTGTGCTGGCTGCCCTGGAAGCTACAATGCTTCCCATATGTGGCATCTGACGCAGCTGTACAAAACATTTGGCAATGGGGACAACCCTCGTGGTCACCTAGTGGGGGATGCTGGATGTGCAGTTCAACTGTGGCTGATAACACACATCAGAAATGCACACACACATGAACAGGAATGCCATAATGAGGCACACGCACAAACAGAAAATGTAATCTAACATGTGTTTGTGCTGCTCAGTTCTGGTGCCTGGACACATCTGGTGGAGCATTAAAGCACTTGTCAACTACATGTACCAGAGTTGTTTGTGGCCCAGGTCATCTGTGTTACACACACATGACAGTTTATATAGATAGTGTGAGTGACTGTTCATGTATGTGTTTTACTGCAGAACAGTTCAAACACAGCAAAGTCTGTCAATAATGGACATTCATCATAGTTGTACAACCACCTTGGTGGATATGCATGCAGACCCTCTCATTGCTTATGTGATACGGTGATGTACTTCAAAATACCATTGTAAATGCAAATATCAAAGGACAAATGACATAGCACTTGTCTATATGTACACATTGTTACCATTATACATATTGGGGTCTAATACCTATGTGTTACTGTTGGTATAGTATGTGTAGTAAATATGGATGACTAGCTCATTTTAGCCTTATAGGTTTACAGCATGGGTTGGACAACACGTATCTGTCTGTATGATACCCTTGTGTAGAATAACTGTGTCATGTGCAGAATGCATTGTAGGCCACAGTATGGATTTTCAGATGTGGACAGGAATATCCCTATTGTCTTTGCTTGTAACTAACATGGCCATATGTCAAACAGTAATGCTCCTAGGAATGTGAGGCGGTCAATACCAGTGCTTACTGGTATAGTATAGTACATGAAGGATCCAAATGCTACTGTGTGTCCTACATGTGTGGGTCAGTTGTGAAGATATATAACAATTGGCTATTCAGACTGTTGAGGGTTGTGTCTACTACCATAATGCAAAACAATTACAGATAGTAACAGTATCACCCACAGCACTGTGTAAAACGATATCATACACACGTGTGGACAAGTACAACAATATGTGTATTATAATGCATACTGGCTACCAATAGAAACTATGAAGTGTTAGTGTGTAATACAGGGCATGTCACCATTCCAATGTGTCCACTATGCATGTACATGCAGACAGTACATCTTCACAAATAAATACATGAAAATCTGTACTACACACATCACACACGTACTGCACACTCTGAAACACATGCTGCCAATACTACACACGTCAGTCAAATGGCACATGGATGGATAATAAATCTTCAGAAGTAACCGTGCTGTAAACTATACTACATTGATGATCATAGCTGTAATGCATCATGCCTGCTTACATGCACCTAGAAGGATATCACACTTTGTGTTAACATTAATACAGTGCTATAAAGCCACCCTGTGCATCAGCACCATGTTAGTCTGTTCCTGCATCAATGTTACACATTACAGGAGGTGGCACAGGTGTCATCATATGCACAGGGTATGCTGTTTATTTTCCAGAGCCTGTCATTGAGCCATCCAATCAACATGTATGTATGTGTGTGTGTGTGTGTGTGAGGGACAACAGTTTTTGCATGGCAAAATGTTGATGCAGTGTGTGTGTGTGTGTGTGTGTGTGTGTGTGTGTGTGTGTGTGTGTGTGTGTATGTGTTTTCCCTAGCTATTTGTTTTATGTGTGTGTGTCTGCATGTACACAGTTTCAGCATGTGTCAGCCATATACAGGAGGTTGTGGGACAGTCACAGACCGTACCTGCCAGGCTGTACAGATCGCCATTTCTGGCCATGGACACCCCTCCATGCATTCAACAATATTCCAGTCCTGCATCTGGCAATGTATACACATACATTCTTGGGATCTGTATCACAACCTGTGGATAAACGGGAGTCAGTAATGTTAACCTGATTTGCATAGTATTGTCATTTAATACATAGTTGTATGAGCCATACTCATCCTCCAACGTAATAACCACTTCTGACTGTTGCTGAGATGTGCACACGACCGTTTAAAGCTGCTGTACTATCACTGTTTTCAATGTCCCTTGTAATACCCAGCAACAAAATAACTGGTCACTACACAACTATAACCCAGGATCACTACAGCACACAGTATGTGCACTATCACAGAGCCATAGCAGATATAGATACATCCAATATATATATATATATATATATATATATATATATATATATATATCCAATACATATCTATATCTATCTATATTTTATATATATATATATATATATATATATATATATATATATATATATATATATACACACACACACACACACACACACACACACACACACACACACACACTTGGCAGGGTTGGGATTAGAACACAGACCTAACTACCTTATCACACTACAGCATTACACATTTACAGAACGCGCTACCGTGATTACTAGATCACAGCATTCACACAGGCATACGTCTAGCTTGCTGACATCAGCATCAAAGGCAAAGACGCTGTATGGATTCTATGGAGAGTGAATAGTGTAAAAGCAATGTACTGTTGTCATGCAGTGGAAAACACACACACACACACACACACACACACACACACACACACACACAGGCACACACTTGGCAGGGCTGGGAGTCGAACATACACCTAACTACCTTATCACACTACAGCATTACGCATTTACAGAACACGTTACCGAGATTACTGAACACAGCATTCCCAGAGACATACTTCTAGCTGGGTGACATCATCCGCAAAGGCAAAGACGCCGATAGGGAATGTATTTGGTGTGAGGTAGCTAAAAGCATTACTGTGTCCCAGGCAGCTGGAAACACACACACACACACACACACACACACACACACACACACACACACACACACACACACACACACACACACACACACACACACACATACACACACACACACACACACACACACACACACACACACAGCACACAACACTCTCTTGGGGCTGGGAGTCGAACATACACCTAACTACCTTATCACACTACAGCATTACACATTTACAGAACGCGCTACCGAGATTACTGTACACAGCACTCCCAGAAGCATACTTCTAGGTGGGTGACATCATTCGCAAAGGCAAAGACGCCGATAGGGAATGTATGTGGTGTGAAGCGTCTAAAAGCATTACTGTGTCCCCAGGCAGCTGGAAACACACATACACACACACACACACACACACACACACACACACACACACACACTTGGCAGGGCTGGGAGTCGAACATACACCTAACTACCTTATCACACTACAGCATTACGCATTTACAGAACGCGCTACCGAGATTACTGAACACAGCACTCCAAGAGGCATACTTCTAGGTGGGTGACATCATCCGCAAAGGCAAAGACGCCGATAGGGAATGTATGTGGTGTGAGGCATCAAAAAGCATTACTGTGTCCCCAGGCAGCTGGAAACACACACACACACACACACACACACAGGGGCACACACTTGACAGGGCTGGGAGTCGAACATACACCTAACTACCTTATCACACTACAGCATTACGCATTTACAGAATGCGCTACCGAGATTACTGAACACAGCACTCCCAGAGGCATACTTCTAGGTGGGTGACATCATCCGCAAAGGCAAGGATGCCAATAGGGAATGTATAGAGAGTGAGCAGTCTGAAAGCATATTACTGTCCCAAGGTAGATGTAGACAAACACACGGCAGTGGTGTGATCGGTGCAACTAAATGTCTACCGAACACTACAGCAACACTACATAGATACGGGATGCGCCACAGACGGTACACCCTTCAAGAGTCAACCAGTGTGTTCAATGTAGACATCCATCGTGATGTCGAAAATGGACATCTGTTGCCTGGATGATCACCATCGCTATACAGGATGTCAATGGCCATGCCCATACACAGAGGCACATCACCGACGCAAGGTGTCACTGGCCATGCCCACACACTTAGTATCACATGTCCGTGTGGAATGTACTGTGAGTTCATCTACACAACTGCATACTGGGCATGCTCACACACTTAGTAGTTGCAAAGGGCCGTCTTGCATGCACACGGATTCTAAACATGGAAGGGCGCAGTTTGGAATGTACTGTGTGTTCATCTACACAACGTTGTACTGGGCATGCTCACACACTTAGCAGTTGCAAAGGGCCATCTTGCATGCACATAGATTCTAAACATGGAAGGGCACAGTATGGTATTACTGTCCCCACGTACATGAAGGCCACTCACATGTATTGACCAGTACACACTCAGGAGCCATTACAGATGTCTCGGGTGCAGATCACAGAGGTGCACACTGCAGTCTACAATGTAGCCCTCAGACACCACCATGTCGTTGGACCAGCAATACACAGCCATACATTAAAACAACACCATGTGACTCATGACCAGTGGACTGTACATAGGTCTACAGTAACTGTGCAGACTACACATGTACCGACAGGGTTCCATCGTGTTATGCATTGCAATGATACCACTGTACATAACCAGGTCCAGCTCTACACATACCAGGGGCCCTGGGTCTTACACAGCTGTAACAGATGACCGTCGCTGTACACCAACGAACACACATGTTTGGATATGTCATACATGTAATTGCAGTGGATATGTGCATGGACCACACAAATAACACATATGTACATAGCATAGCTTTTGCTGTCCTCCATGCAGACAAGTGGCTACAGCAATCATATGCACGCAAATGGAAGGTGGGTCCATGGTTGTTGAATGCTATAACAGTACATGAAGTAGCAATGTTGACAGAAGACACATTCCCTCTGTACTAGTTACCCATACACCCATCATATCATTCAACAGACCATGTGTTATGTATGTCAACACACATGTCCACCAATTGCAATGCATACAAACATGGCTACATGACAGGCATGTAGGACCAACACACATGCACAATCTGTAGTGTGCATGCAGCTACCATGCATGTGCAGTAGCTGATGTAAGTAACTCATCTGTGCCTAACTACAACATGCAGTTGCAATGCTGCCCCATCATTGACACCTGTATATGGTGACATATTGACAGTACAGTAGGATGTACGTCGGTATGGATGGATGTGTGTACATAAAGTGGTGATCCACCTGTGTAGATGGATGTTTGCCGGGGATGGCTCACAGGTGTGTCACACACCATCCTACCATTACATATGCAAACAGTACGCTATGTTACTGTTACTTGACGGTGAAGACATAAAACCTACGCAGCGGTCAGGTGTTACTGACTGTACTTCACTTGACACCTGTAACACTTACATCCTCCCGTGTGCATATAGCAGCACAATTGCCAGACATAGTGTTGGTACACATAATGCGGCCAATACTGCTGCATGTCTGTCAGACGTATCATTATATAGCAGGTGTATCATTCACAGTACTGCCATGTGTGCTTGCTTGTGTGACCATATATGCCACATATGGTGGGGAATACATCCCAAATGTTACACACTCCTGTCCACTGTTGTAGAGATCTGTACATACTGCAGTGTGGAAAGCATGACGTAGGCAGGTGTGGTGTGTGTATCTCACACACCAGCTATCCGTATGTGTATGACATTTGTGGTCTCCACAGTGTGTGTATGTGTATATGTATGGCTGTCTGATGCATGGAGTGAGGGTATATGCTACCATACAGAACACACTGGATCCCTAACCCCTCATGGTGATGCAGTCTACTACCCTGTTGATGCCATAGGTCTCAGCCGTACTGGCTACCTGTACATGTTCTTTCTCTGTGTCACGTCGCGTGGGTGCACAGTACTGTGAGGGTGATGACCACATAGGCAGTGGTCCTCACCTCAACACTATGGGGTGTGCATTAGTGTTGTTGACCCCAAGAGTGTGTGCATGTTCCTGTAATGTGACAGTGTATGACTGCTAAACAGTGAGGCCTCATGCTATCAGATGGCCTCTAACATTAGCATTGGCCGGACCGCTGTGTACAACCCCTACACCATGTCAACATACCTATGATGTGACCTGGTATGGATGTCACGCCTGTAGCCACTGTAGCCTATTAAATGTCCCACATGCATCTGGATCAGTATATGTGTGGACATCTGTGGTATGTTAGCCTTTCCAAAAGTTAGGTTGAGGCTATGTATAGCATGCTGATATTGCCATACGTGCCTGTGAGTACTCCACAGTTACACATGGGTGACTGCAAACACTGCTACCTGTAGGCACATGCAAGTAGACCATAAGGACGGAACCAGGGCATCATTACCAACATGCTGTTACTGTTGTTACCAAGACACATACTGTGAACATATAACAATGCATGCTAAACCTGTATTACATGGTATGTCTGGTGCGTGTTAAAAGTACACAACTAATGTAATATACACTTCTCTCACTATTCATACACAACTAATGTTATACACACTCTCTCACTATTCTGTTCACCCTGTGCATCAGACCATTTGAGCATGTCCCTGCATCGATAGTGTGGATTACAGGGATGCGGCACAGGCTTCATCATATGCACAGGGTGATAATGTTTGCCAGGGGCATAGGCTGCACCAATGGATGACATCATGTGTGTGGGTAAGGGCCGGTGACATGATTGGACATGTCTGTTCAGTATGCATGTGGGTGTTGTGGTGCCCTACAGATGTGTTTGCTGTGTGCGTGTATGTGTGCACACAGTTCTGCCTTTTGTGAGGCCTACACAGGGGTATTATTGACAGCTCCAGATTGTACAGACCAGGTTGTACAGCTCACTGTGTCCGGCCATGTGACCTGTGCCTGCCAGGGGTTGCATGGGCACTACCAGGCGGAGATACAGATTGGCTACTGTCCGACGACACATGTCCACTGGATCTGTCTCCCCGCTGGGAACGTCCAGGGCCACGTCCATGTGGCCTGCTGTGTCCTGGTGTGGACAGCGCAGCAACAGCTGCACTGCTACTGGCACTATGGGAGTGGGCATGTGAGGTGGTATGCTCATGTTGACCTGCACTAGGTGGTGTAGCTGGTCTACATCCACGTGGCCTACGCCTCACTCCTACCAGATGTTCCAGCACAGACAGCTCACGCTCGCGGACTGCCATGCCACAGTCAAGGATTCCGACCATGTCACCCAATCGCCTGTCCAGAACATCAGCAATCTGCTGTTGAGCATTTGCCAATGCCTGGATGTTGTCATTTAGGGTACGGATAGCAGCCCTCTGCAGCCTCTGCCCTTCTCTGTTCTGCCGTTCAGCATGTGCCTGTGCCGCCATTACAGTCTGGAACATGCATCTGGTGATACCAGCTGCTGCGCTCTGTCCTGCAGGTGCATGTCTGCCAGAGGTCCTCCTACAAGCAGCACTGGCCGCATGCCTGTGTGGCACATCTGCTGTCATTACACTGACACCATGGTGTGGAGACGCACCTTCTGTAACCACCACACGTTCCTGTCCCACGCTAACAGATGCTGACTGTCCTTCCTCTATGGCCACTGGTGATGCGGTATGTGTTGGCAGCAGAACTGTGTGTGGGAAAGAGGGGGACATAGCTGGGATGGCAACCATTGGCACAGATTCAGCCCCTGACAACCCTGCCTGTACCTCATGCATATGTTCATCACTACTAGTATCTGTAGGGACACTAACATCAGATGGACCGCAGGAGGGTAACGCACCTACATCACCTGTGAATGCAAAGAAAGACTAAATTACAATAGACACAGACACACAGACACACACACACCTTGCATGTGATTTGACAGATGGCATGCAGCATGCCTGTGATACAGCAGATGGCATGCAGCTCAGACATTAATAGTGTTAGTTACCATACCTACCTGGGGTGCACACTACAGCAAGCAGGTGTCGTATCAGTAGCCATGCAGTTCACACAATCATGGTAGTATGCATGCATCCCCATGATACACCATGTGGACCAGAACAGGATAACAGTACACATGGCTGATGTGACCTTGACATGTAATCCGCTGACGTGTGCATTAACATGCATACATATTTGACACAGTGGTGTCCTGACACATGTACAGCATTGTAATGGGCATCACTTTGCAGTGTTGTCTGTATGCCCTACAGATAGAATGCATGTTTAGCAAATGTGCATGAGCATGGAAGGGTAGTGTGATTTGTCTACATTGCTATACAGTATGAAGTACAGACACTGTGCCATTGCATGGCATCATGAGGCATCTATATTGCTATACAGTGCATAATATGTACACATTGCATAGCCATAACTGCATGCATACCCATGACATGTGGATTATGACCCACAAAGCTGAGGTGTATACACACCAAACCATGCTGTGTCGTGACAGGTCACTGGAGGACCTACAGTCGACACCCCTGCACAGCTACTGCAGAGTCTTAGCTGCCTGGCAACCATGTCCACACATAGCAGACTTGTCAATTCACCATTTCCCACGTGATGATGTACCACACACACACGAGGTGCACAGGTAATGGTGATGTCCTACAGCAGCAAGGGAAATGTACAGTATCTGTGGCCTGATGTGGTGTCAATGTCTGTGGAAGCTGTACAGGTGACTACTGTCATGCTATGACACAGTCATGATGTTCAACACATCTTATATGGTAGACGTCAGTGACACCTCCAGTAGCTGTGCGCAGGCTTTTAGAATGTCCAGTGTACCACATCAACTGTATAATCGGTCAACTAAGGCTATAATTGGACCGTGTGTGGACAATGTGAAACAGGGTGTATACACATCACATCTACTGTGTGGCTACGTGTCTCTGGCCATCCCCCATGGCCATGTGTGCACATGTGTTGGACAAATGTGTGTGATGGCCATCTATCACACATGTCTGTGTTGTCCCATATGACATATACCCATATATGTCAGATATGTCACCATCCACAGGGCTATGCAGACAACTGGTTGTATGTTTGGTATGTGAGGTATGGGTTATGGGATAGTGTGACAATATTGCAGCCAAAACACTATGTGTCTGGGACATGTCAGATGGCACATCACAATGTGTGCACCCATTGCAGGGGCATATAACCCAATGGTAACTCCTGTGGGCTGCCCATAACACAGCTCAATGTGTGGTACTGTTTGCGTACCCCACATGTCGTTCCAATGTATAGTACATATGCATCCATTGTAGAACACCTCCATCATTGTATGCACAGCTGTCCACACATGTAGCAATGACAAATACTGTGGTTTCATGTCGGTGTATCATTTTGTTTGTATATATTGCACATGGGTGGCCTGTATGAATGATGGGTGATGTGACCTGTATATTGTGACTGGAATGAACATCAAGTGTACAAGTGTTAACTGGCCACATGGCGAATAGATATATGCTTTAACATGCCTGATACTGATGACAGTCTCACCTGCAACGGACTCATATCTGTGCGGCACTCCAGAGGTACCGGTATAAGGGCAACACAACAGTATGAACATTATCAATGACTGTATGACAGCCACAGGGTGCACTGTGCATGTTAACACAGTCGCCTATACAATAGCATAGTATGCACATGTGTGCATACACAGGGTAGCATACTGTAGTATGCAGCATGTGTCCACATACCTTGCATATGTTGTTACATTACATAATGTACAGTGACACATGCAACTAAGTGGGATATAATAGCCATATGTGCAGTACTGACTTACCAGGCAACTCCAGGCTCATTGGTTGGGAGACACCCACCTCCACGATGGCAGCTAGTGTTTGTGGATGCTGTTCTGAGGGTGTCCCCAGACTGGCCAGTAGCTCCTTGGTGTGTGTGAGTGGGGGCTGGGTTGGTGGCCCACCACCTGTTCCACCTTGTTCCCTGGCGATTGCAGTGGCATGCTGTTTTGCATGTCGTATCAAGTCCGTGCAGTGTCTGCGCACCTGCTGGTAGGTGCGGTTATGGCCACCCACATCGTTCACCTTCCTGCAAAGATCCTGCCACAGGACGTCCTGCTGCTCGGCATGCTGTGGCACATGGCTGAACAGCACCTCATAGTTCTCATGGAGGTACGGGATGAGGACATCATCCTCCTGGTGGCTGTACGCTGGCTGGCATGTACGAGGCATGATCTGTAAGACATAATGATGGTAACAGGTCACAGTTTCAGAGATGTACAGAGATACTGCTGCACATACATTTCTAGTAAATTTGGTACATCTGCACAGTTATCTTTGCAAATCATCAGGACTCTGACATGACTGACATGTTTGTGTCACACGCATGTAACACCCATTATGCATTGGATATCATCACCGTATATGTGTGTCACCTCATTACATTGTTCATATTCCATGTGAATGCTGTCTTGATGTGGGCATGTCTGTTTGCCTGCACTGATGTTCTTATCTATCTGCACATGCCTGGATGTGTCCACGGTAATGCTGTTGACCTTGGTGCTGTGTATGTCACATATCAACACATACACAGCCTTAATGGACTTGAGCAGTGACAGTGCACACATACGCATGGAAACCTTTACATGCATGTGTTTTGCCATATACATCTACACGGCACTGTACAGCTGTTCAGCATCCTGCCTCAGATTGCTTGTTTTGCACATGTGATAGACATGGGACAATGGCTAGTCGGACGTCATTCGCAAGGATGGTTGTCAACTATAGCATGTACGGGCAAGGTTTCCTAGCTGTATCTGACAGTCATCATGCCACTGCAAGATGCCACATTACTGATCCAGACAGTTGATACTACATCTACCATGCGGCCATCACACCATGTATGACAGGGATGACATGTGCAGCTTTGATGGACAGGGTTGCATGGTATGGCGGGAGTATGTCACATGTATGGCACAGGGATCTGTCCAGCATGTGGCAATACTAGTAGGACGGTGGCTGCCCATGATGCATGTCTTTCAGATCAGGATATGGACATGTAGCATGTCCAACAGCATAGTGTAGCAAATGTCTTTATGCAAGGTAGACAGCATGCTGCGTAGTGGAGGTGAGGATTGTGAAGGCTGGTATCGCCCATCCACGCATGCCAATACCCCTTAAAGGTGATATGTGATCCAATATTGGTCACCCGAGTTCTGTGTATGCCTGTCCAATGATCTCCGTGCTCATGGATGGCACCCTGTCATGACATGGGTACCTCGTATGATTACCTGAGCAGCCTGGAGACGTCACCAACTCAGGGAGGTGTACTGCACAGCACCATCCCTTACAGTGTCCATAATGTTGACCACAGCCTAGGTGGTAGTTAATGGGTACAAGGATAGTCACCTAGCGGTGACAATGCTGATATCATCCATCAGAATGTGCACATATGTCACACACCTCACCCACACAGCCCATTCTGTATATTGTTCACAACACTGAGACAGCTATTGCTCATAGGTCATGGCCATTCACATCCTTACATACACAGATGCCTGACATTTGTCTGTGTGGTATCGGTTACAGTGATGGTGGAGTACAACACATTAACCCTGTTTTACTGTAGCTGGCACTGGTGTGATATGCACATGTCACTCTGGCACCTTTTGTAGTTGGGATTCTGTCAACTGGCTACTGGTAGAACACTCCTGTGACCTACAAAGGTATATGTAGTCAAACATCCGTACTATCATGTACATCTGTACTGCTAACATCTACATTGATAATGGTTCATGGACTTGCAGACCATACTCAGCAGGGTTATAGTGCGGTGCCACCATTTATGACTGTCGACACCACTTGTGGGTTGATATTATCCAACACCATATCTGTATTCTATGTTCATGCTCAGCGTCATGAGCTACTGATTAATATAGCAACCATTCCACACCATTTCTCACAGGTACACTGTCTGTCCTTACATTTCCAGCTTGCTTACAGTACAACAGCTGTTGTGCACACGTAACTCACTTATCTTGTGAGACATGGTTGTATATACAGGCATGTCCAACTGTCACGTACCAGTGCTATTGCCTGTCTATATGATGAGTATGGCGTACATGTGGCAATAGAGCAATTGTCTCATGTACACAGTCAATGCTCACCTCCCTACATACGACACTACAGCCTGTGGGGGATGCACATATGCAGCCCTGCTGGGGGTAATGCTGTCACCAACCCTGACTGCACCTGACACTCGTGGGAATGTGCAACATTCGCAACACACCCCACTCATCACATAGTCTCACAAGATCTCCACCACATGCCACACATACGAGGACAACATGCAGTACTTCTCCATACTCTGTGTAGGCACCAAAGGCAGCCCCCATCACCAAACACAACAACAACTTATAGCCCACAGACTCATGTGTGCCCATCACATACAGCCAATAGGGTGTTATAACACACACAATACACCTGTCATAGGTGACTCTGTAGGCGGTCACACTGCTGTTCCACTCAGCGGGCTACACAAGGTGATAGTCGCTTACATCTTGCTGTTGGGTAACTGGTTCTGCAACATAACCTATGCACCCATGCCACACCTCACCAGGTACAATGTGACTGTCATTCTCCATGTTAGTGAGACTGCCCTGACATGCAACTTCACAGACTACGTGTGCAGGGACATGCAATAGCTCACCAGTCTTGTAGCCCAAGCCCTGGGAAGCATTATGCATTCATCCGGACCTGATACCACTGTACAACGACTGTGTCACTTCCAACATTTGCCTATGCTTCTGCTGTCATTCCACAGGCATCTGGTATCTGTCCACTTTGACTGACATGGTCAAACAACACGATGCTTTGGCACAGATGACCTGCACCTGTCAGCCCTGGGAGTACATATCACATGTAAGGCTCTTGCTGCTTCTATACTGCCTGTCTTGCACAGTTTCCAATAACATTCACCACCAGAATGGGAGCTGGCAAACAAAACATGAGGTCATGTGACGCAATGCTTGACATCTTCATCTGTGACGCATGCAGGCAAGGCACTCCTTATAATGCACCACTTCAATATCTCTGCAGTGACTGGGACCTGCCTCTAGGCTCTGCAGAGCACACCTGCAATGACAGGTTATACACAGACAATACCTTTCAGGCATGTACCTGGACCGGCACACCCACGGCTGAGGTGTTCCCATATTCCACTATGTTGTACACACATCCTGGCTAGTTATTTAGCACAATGCATCAGAGGTGCTCCACATGCAACTAACTGTTTCCAGAACTGCTATACACATTGTAACAAGCTACAGATTCAGCAACATACCCCATGGTTACCAGACTTCATTTGTTGGTGTACTGGACAGTAGGGCTCAGACAGATACTACTGATGTGAGACTGACACTACCCCACACTTAACTGGGATAGCCACTCATGTACCGACACATTAGGCCAATGCTGTCCGTGATTCATAACCTCCACTCGGCTGGATCAACCCATACACACCACCTCTGAGACCAACAATATCCTTGACATGGACACTACCAACATGTGACTGGTGTGCCACACTTGGGGTTATCCCCTCATTGGTGGATTCCGGACATATGCTAATCACCCTTGTTAGCCACATCCCGGCACCACACCTTTCACGGCATACACAGTACATGAGTACTACAACACCTACTACAGACGTCTTATGACAATGGTAGTTAACGTCATGACACCCGTGCAGATGGACAGTGCACATACAAATGCTGACACATACCCCAGTGCATTTCATTAGCACGTGCACGACTGCATGGATCATGCTATTCCACATAGAGCCATGATGGTACCCACCAGATAACAGACGCCACTCTGGGGGTCCAGTTCCATGGACATAATTTACAGCATCAGGTGGAGGCTGTTGCACAGTGGTGTACAATCCCATGGGTGGGGTAGCTCACTGGTCAGCCTCGGTAGGGCCACGGGATCCCTCATCACATACTCCAGTACACATCCACCTGCACATCGAACCCTATGTCTCAGGATGTTATGCAAAGTGGCTCATGGACAGGACACACACAATGAGGGTAGGATACTATAGTACTTAATGTATTGCAGTTACACTTGGCATACCACAGTCCTCAGTCATAGGGCCCCTCATGTTCGGTATATGCTTCCCTGAGGTACAGGCTAGCACAGAGGGACTTTCCCCTACATACATGACACATTGTACGTGTTCGTAGTACACACATATGTCGCACCCACTCCTGTGATAACCATATTGCCACTGTGGCGTGGATATCCTTCTATGTGGCCACACTTATCTGTACTGGGTGTGTAGCTGGTACATAGGCACCCATTGTACCTCTGAACTCCAGACATATACACACATTCAAGGGTACAGCACCCCGTTTAGGGTGTACCTTACACAACAGCTACGGTTTTACATACCACAACATTAACACGCCATGACATTTATTGAGCACCGACAGTTAAAGTATGCAGCTGAACTACGGACACCACATCTGTACACATTTGCATACTACATACTCAGGGGTGACCTCTGCTGAACAGACAGGGCCCATGTCCATCACAATATTAATGGATATACTCCACATACGCGACATAAGCAAAAGCCACTGTGAGCAACAATGCTCATGGATATGTGCACACACGCAACGATGAGTGGGATGTGCTTGAGGGTTACATTCCCAAACCGGACACTCACCATGCTTTGGAACATGATTCCTATGTACATCACGCAGGGACACTCAGTAGCACTGTTCATGTGATATCTCACATGGTGGATGAGAGACACATGTACGCCAGGGATCACTGCAGTGGCTGTACTGTGCAGAGGTGTAGGTAACACATGGCTCTGCTGCTCACAGGACACTACCTTAGAGAGGTGCCACTGATGTGAACACTGTGGTTGTGCTTACACATAGACTTGTCAGACTGCATAGTATCCCAGTATGAACCTGTGAAGCTATTACATGTCCTTTGTGCATGGTTACTTGAGTAGCCCTTCCATTTAGATTAGCTATCATGCTACTACAATGTCCCGTGACTACAAGCCATATGTATCCTGTTATTGTACATTGTACATGCCAGTAGACGATACCTTTGGTATGCATGATATGCCTGTTATGCTGTGTAGCATATCTACCTACAATACTATACATTACACATATTTTACATAGTATCCCATAATGCAAAGCATACTTGCACAGCGGGACCACCTTAGACATGCCATGCACATGCCTACTGTGACAGTATATCAACATATACTATCCCCTGCTATGGCACGTACTTGTTGGACATACCCTACCACTGACGGCGGGTGGTATGGAATTGTTCTGTTTCAAGCCTTCATGTAGCATCCCTTGTGGTGTCTGTGATGTTTACCTTGTGGCCCACTGCTGGACGCACAATTTCTACAAGCGTTAGTATGCTCAGCAAGACATCACTACATAAATACCTTTTCCCACTTTATGCATTGCGGACACTTTTAATTAATGCAAACCAGGCTATACATACACAAGCATAATTAATACGAAACATGCTATACATACACTTACATACCTTGTTATTGTTCCGGACTTTCGTCTCTATCTCTCTTACACTGTTTAAACAGTTCTATGGTATGAGCATACGGTTTGAATGTCTGGCAAGTCATCCTTATATATGTCGATACCTGTAACATGTGGTTTCCTGCCGCCAATTGGTGTTCCTGAGTGACTTATTACTTGCACAACAGCTGTGCAGCTACTCCATTCGCCAATTACGTGGCAACAGTGGGGTATAATTGAATTCTCCACTTGGGCGTTGCCCATTTGCCCTACCTTTGGGGAGATGGCCTGTATTGTGTTTTGTTTTGTGTAATTGCAACTGCTATGTGTAGAGACACGTGTAGTTTGGATTCATATCCCCCATGGATTGTGTGAGACGGCTAGAGTATGTGGTTCTACATGTGAGTGTACCTGTCATCCCAACCATCTGATAACGGACTATTGCAAACAAAACCTGTAACATCGCCGTTTGTTCCATTATACAACGGCTACAATTTTGCATGGCGCCTTTAAATGTGTCTCTCACAAGGTATGTTAATGCTTCTGCAGATGTAATTGTCTGGATGTTTGTGCTGTAATTACAGTCTGTGTTGCTATAGTTTCTAGTGTGGGGGATGTAGGTGGGTGTACGTAGCATATACAGGTTTGTGGGGCTTGCATTTCTACATATTCCATATATATGTGTGTGGGCTCCTTCCGTAATTAAAGAGCTATCAGTTAGTAGACTTATGTTAAGGGATTATACATTGGGCCGTTGTTAATTGGTTTCTATATAGTATGCAGGTGAGGTTGATACTTCCATACCTCCGAAATTACAGCGATATGTAAAGGGATATTTCTAAATGACCGCTATCCCGTGTATTTCTGTCCCAGATATTTGCCGTCATTGCAGTTGTGTTGGTGACAGAACCTCTTTGGCATGGGTTGCCACCTTTACTTATGGCCATTGTTGGACACTTGCGGGACACACATCGGTGTTTACAGGCCAACACATAGCCACGGTCAGTACACAGGACAGCACATACTTTTATCCTCAATACATACTTATTGTTGTGGGACTTTGGCTACTTATCATATTGCAAGTAACATTTACTTTTTTACATACAGACATAACTATTTCATGCAACTATTACATAATATATGGGACATAATATCCTATAATCTCGGACAGTTGCCCTTTGTAATATTTTATGTCAGGACACAACTGCCCAGGGAGGGGCTGTCCCTCCTAATGTGGGACAGGTGGTAACCGTATGCCTACGGCTAGCTATACCCACACCTACCGTAATAATCTACCCCCGAGTTGGCACTAACAGACGCATGATGCGGACACACACACACACACACACATTACAGTCACACAGACACGCACAAGGCACCCTCAACACACACATACACAGACTATGGCACTCACAAACACAGTTGAACACAGTACCTACGTGGACCGCAACACTGGCAGCGGTAACTAAATGTCCCTTCATATCATCATAATATTACTCGCGGTTCTACTGTTCCGGTACTGTGTTCTTTCGGTCTTTCAGCCTCGTGGTTACGCGTGTCGGTATGTGACACATTCCATAGTTGGCGGTATCCTATTTATTTGTACCTCCAAGGTTTTATGAATGTCGTTGACCTATCTATATATTTGCAGATATCGGTGAATCCATATATATCAACATATATCACTCTATCGCCCTTTCTATCTGTATTATATATATGTCTATATATATATATATATATATATATATATATATATATATATGTATATATATATCTGACAGGGAAATTGACAGGCAAGCTACACCTTTCATTGTGTACTTGGTGTATACTGTTTCCTGGACTCCACACGTTTATGTCTGTACCTGTCACATTACACACTTGTCGTAGGTTAGGGTTACCACCTATCCCACTTTGCGAGGGACAGTCCCTTTTTGGGCAGTTGTGTCCTGCAAAATATTTGTAAAATGGCAAATGTCCTGAGATTTTAGGATAAACTTATTTGCTGTAGTTTATGTAATAGTTGCATAAAACAGTTATTCTGTATCTGAACCACCTAAATGTTATAAGAAACAGAATAAGTAACTAAAACATTACAAGAATAAGCTTTTATCTAGGCAAAAATGTGAAGTTCTGATTTTCGTACTGGCCGGGTGTATGTGTCGGCCTGCAGAAATCTGACGTATGTCCCACATTGGTCAGTGTTAGGTGATTGTATACATGATTGCATGTTCTACTCCAGGCAGTGGTCATTTTACCTTTCAGAGCAGGCGCTATTAGTACAGGGGTAAATAATGCTGGTTTAATCACCTGTTCTGGACATCATTGACCATGATCCGCGCGATATTCGGGGAAGCTTAGCCCTGTTTCGCGCATATCCGTATAGTCATATTTAAATGACGCCTACCAGCAGTGGGCAACGCATATTCCCGCTAACGTGTGCTAAACATAATCTGATGACCTGCATCCGACATGCATTACTCGTGCCTTCGGGATTACGTTACATCCCTTGCAGGACGTGGGACCAGGAACATGCACGGCGGTCACTGCATTTACCACTTGGCCATCTGGGATGTGTACACGTGTTATGGCGTTTTGTATGTGGAGTATACTACGGCTGTTACTCCATACTGTACTCACATGGGTAACTCAGTTAGTTTGCATATTGATGAGTCCAGTTAATGGTATGTCCATGTGATGTTTACTGGATGTGCTCCGGCATTGGGTTATATATATCACAGTGAGAAAAATTATCCAGTTTATTTATGTAAAGAAGATATGTTATTCGTCACAATAGACGTTATCGATCTTTTTTCTTGCATTCCTAAAGGTGAAGGGTTAGAAACCTTTGCAAATAGTATTAGGAAGTATGCTGAATTTGATTGGGACAAAGCTTGTCTCATTCTAGATATGATGTCTTTAGTTTTGGAACATAATTATATTTATTACGAAGGAGAATATTTCGGGCAAACCAGAGGTGTGGCTATGGGGGCAGCATGTGCCCCCATATTTGCCAGCCTAGTTATGCTTGACTGGGAAGAAACCACTGTTTTCCAGAGTGAATTTTTTAAATACATAAAATACTATTCCTGTTTTCTTGATGACATCTATATTTTATGGGACGGCAGTCCTACTATGCTGGAAAATTTTTTGGAATATATTAATCATAGTAATGACTACTTAAAGTTTACATCATCCAGTAGTCATGAAGGCATACCTTATCTAGATACTTATGTTTCTAAAGGAGGTAGAAGTTTCAAATCTCGAATATACAGGAAAAATACATTTTCCAATGGTTACTTGGAGTACTCGAGTAACCATCCTAGTAAATTACCAACTAATATATACAAAGGACAACTCATATGAGCTATAAGAATGACATCTTTACATTCAGAGATGTTAGAAGAAGTGTCATACATTACCTCTCTATTTAGAGATAGAGGTTATGATAAGAATATGATGATAAATGTGAGTAAGCAAGTTAACGAGTGGGGAAGAAAATACACCCCCTTTATTAGGTTATAATTATTATAATAAAGACATTGTCCCAATTAATCAGGAGAGGTTTACAAGTACAGGAGCAAAATTCAGTAGAGCATGTGTTTTGGAGTATGGTCCACATGCCGCAAAAGTAAAGAATATAATGGTCAATAACTGGAATATAATTTTAGCAGATTATGATATAGCCAATATATTAGGGTCTCAACCCATATTTGTTAACAAAGTGGGATGTAATATTAAGAATTATCTTGAAAGAGGTCAAATATCTAAAGTCCCATCTAACAGGTATACTAAAAAATGTGGAAGTTGCAATCAGTGTTATGCTATTTATGAGGAAGGGGGGAATTACCTTAGACAATGTGAATAGGTCTAATATTAGATTTCAACAGGGTAATTGTAATTTTAAATTGATAATATACCTAGCTGAGTGTATTGTGTGTTCAGGATTTTATATAGGAAAGACAGAGAGGAAGTTAAACAAGCGTATTTATGCACATTTGTATAGTATAAGGACGAAGGATGAAAACAATGTCTTATATAGGCATGTGAAAAGTGTGGAGACGGGCACAATTTCAAATTTTCTATACTGGACACCATTCAAATAGACACTAGAGGGGGAGATTATAAAGGTATATTGTCATACAAGGAAATTTGGTGGCAATTATACACCGATGCTTCCACATCGCCAGGGCTTAATGATTACATCACCATTAAGCCCTTGTTGAATATTGCCTGTTAGTTTACATTTACATGTATCTAAATCAAGTTATATACAAATAATGAGGCCACTAATCTATAATGTATTGTATTAGGGTGATTTTTTAACATGATTTTTTAATATGGTAATTTAGGACTAAAGTACTATTTTTAAAACAGATTTGTATAAATGAAATATGTTTACGTAGATTATTGATGGATTTGACATGTATTGCATTTATTCATTAGGACAGTTTCAGTCCTTTTTAACAGATGTGTTACTTTAATGGTAACATTCTTGGCGCCAAAATATTTATTTAAATGGCAACAGTTACTTGGAGTATTGTTCTGATGAAGCCCGTAATGTAGCGGGTGAAAGCGCTTAATTTGCTGGATCTTATATCACATTAAATCATTGGTTTTTACTATTTTAGAATGGTCAACTGTGTTTTTTGTCAGTGGAGATTTTTGTAGTCTCTACTACAGTGAATTATGGTTTTATTGAGGCAGTGGCGTTCATCACATTTTGTCAGTTCAGTAGTATTGTTTGAACGCCAGTTGTAGTGCTTATAGAAGAAGGTAAAGCTTATTTTTTGTGCATGTATGTTTTATTTACATAATTTTAGCCTACCCTTTTGAGGGCACCTGACATCTGGGGCAAGAAAAACTGAATAAAATGGCGTCGGCTGCATCTTTTTATATCCCTGATGATCTGACGTCAGGGAAGAGGCGACAGCAACCGACGCAGGACCCAAGACTTTGGAATTCAGGCCAACTGAGGGCAACCTGCCAGCAGGATAACCCAAATGTAATGACTGTAACAGTGAATACACTTGAACATCTATATTTATGGTAAGTGTACACAAATGTACTATCCATAGGGAGGTAGAATGTAAGAAAATACCATTGCTGTTGGTAGATCTTGATGCAGAGAAAGCATGTGACAGAGTAAGATGGGATTTTATGAGCCGGACAGTGGAAACATTTGCGTTCCCTGATAAAGTTATAAGGTTGATTAAGAATATAAATGAGGGATCAGAGGTGAAAATTAAAGTGGTTGGGTTCCTCTCTGATAATTTCTGCTTGAGAAGAGGAACCAGGCAGGGGTATCTCCTTTCCCATTTATTATTTGGATTATATTTAGAACCATTGGCAAAGAAAATAAGAGACTCAGAAATTCAAGCATATAATTGGTATGGTAGTCAAGAAAAAGTGGCTCTCTTTGCAGATTATATTCTATACCTGATAAGACCAGAAAAGGACATTTCAGTGTTTTGGAACATATTGAGACAGTTTCAGATCTTTTTGGGATACAAAATGAATGAAGCTAAAACAAAGGCAGTAGCTGCACATTTTGTACCTACACACAAATTGGTTCAGCATTATCCATATTTTTGGGGACATGACAAAATGAAGTAGTTTGCAGTATGGATTAAAACTGATTCCAGTGTGCAGCTAAGGATATGTGGGAAGAGACCAAACAAAAGATAATACAAAAAATGAGAAATCGGAAGCTCTGTTATACGGCTCTGGGTAGTAATGTACAAGCAGTTAAAATGGTTTTAGTCCCTTTAGTCTTGTACACAGGTCAGACATATTTTTATAAACCAGAGGATAAGTTGTAGATAGCAATTAATAAAGAGCTGAATGACTTTATCTGAGAGGGGAAGATGACAAGAGTCAAGTGGGATAAGATGATTCTTCCAATAGAACAAGGCGGATTGGATTACCCGATTTGAAGGGGTATTTCAGAGCTACGCAGTTAAAGCTCCTATACATAGCACAAGCAGAAACGTATAATTCAAAGAGGAAAGTGAAGATGATGAAATGAGGAAGCTCAAGAAACAAGGAGAGACTGGGATTTTGGATGCAGATCTTTAAGGGGGAATAGCAATAGTCATACAGAATATTATATTCATAAAGTAGCAGAAAGTATTCTAAGAACTAAGCCAACACCGGAATGGAGTAAGGAGATTCTGCTGATAGGGATGACTGCAATTAGGAATACAGACAGTAGACAAGAGAGGGTGGAATTTATTGGAGAAAACTGGCAAAGGAGCCAAAGTATTGGGAGCAAATAATTATAGAGAGGTAAAGGCAATAGAATGGTAAGACACAAAGAATTTATTTGGACTGCAGGTTAGAGATTTCCTTCCCTATCAAGAATTGATTTCAGAGTATAGGCAAAGAGAAAGAAATAGGAGGCCGAAATATAAAAACTGGTAGAGTTTTTAGTAAAATCTAGAATAGAAGCTGCTGTTTAAAAAGGGAATAATTAGTAGAGCACATACGTTCTTGCCTGATAACTAGAAGAATCTATCAGTACAGGTTAGAAAGGATTGGGAAGAGAGATTGGATAAGCAATTCACAAAGAAACAATGGGGGATATATGTATGCCTCCTAAATATGCAACAAAGTGTAGAATATTTAGTATTTTTGCTTAGAAATGTTTACATAGGTTTTCTTAAAGCCCAAGTAGAGTCCAGAGAATTATTCAAGTAGAAAGCAAGTGTTGGAGGTATGATGGGGAAGAAAGGTAATTGAGAGCATACTTTCTAGGAGTTTAATGAACTGGCAGACTTTAAAGAGTCCCTGCAAACTACTCTATTAGAGGTACTGGGTGAGCACATTGATGTATCTAGGTAATATTTTTTCTGATACAGAATTGGAATTGCTTAGACATAGTAGTTGCTGAGTCTAATTATGCTGGCTGCCAAAAAGCAATTATTAGAAAATGGAAGTAAAAGTCTAAACCAACTGTACTAGAAGCAGTCAATATAGTAACAAGAGATAAAACAACTGGAATTGGGGCCTTTAGAAAAGGGTTGGAGAAAATTGCATAGAAAAAAAACGGTTATTGTGGGAACAATATATACAGGCGAGGAATGAGATTTAAAAGAAGGCATGATTTGAATGAGCTATGTAATGTTTGACCGACAGTGATTGGGAAGAGTATACATGATGTGTAATGTTTGCAACTAAATTGTCAATATGGTTTGTGATGTATAATGTTTGCAATTAATAAATCAGTATGTTTTTTCATTTACATAAATGCATAATTGCCTATGTCATAAGTGCTATTTTAATAAGGATGTTTCTTGTTTAAAAAAAAAAAAATACCACCCCAATCTATAACCTCAGAAGCCAAACTAGAATTGGGCCATTCTCTCCATGCCATTATTTTCACGCTACACAGTTCTGATTATAGCTTTCTGCTCTCACCCCCAACTGTCAGTTTTCCCACCAAGATTTGATTGAGTGCACAGTCCCCATAAATTTCATAACTCGACTCAGTGTGTACTAAAACAATAGGAATGTAAATGCATGTGTTACATGTCCACTTTTGAACATGTTTTCAGTTCTTATAACATTCTAACTTTTTATAACTTTGCACATAAAGGTTTGCTTATTCACATGAACACCCATGTATACACTCAACTTCTTCATTCTCACATTTATAATTCTCATGTATATTTACCTCAGTGCTCTGATTCCACTTAGTTAAACATGCACATGATACTGAATGCATATGGTCTGGTGCTCAGTTCTTATGTTGATTGTTTTGATTATTTAATTGCTAAATTCTGTTAAATTTATCAGTGACCCAGGTTGAACCTGCAGTTGGTCAGACTGTGATCAGTGTTATACCCTGGTAAATAAACATAAATAAAATAAAATATCACCACAGGCAAGTAGCTGAGCATAGTATCCAGGCACTGCAAGATTCCCTTTCATTCCGTCCCAGTGCCTCTGTCTCTAATGAATTGTGCTGGATGCCCAACCCAGTCAAGAAAACGGAAACACTTGTGGTATAAACCTGTTGTAAGAAAGAAGCATCCAGGGGGTTCCCAGTAGACCAGAAAGACTCCAAATACTACTCCAGTTTCTTTTTATTGCCAGAAAAGACAAAGGATCTCAGGTCCATTGTAGACTCAAGTGGCCTACATGTATTCATTCATCCCCAGATACACCTATCTCATGGTCTCTTTATAAACGGACCTTTATTCTCTTTGAGGAGACTGGACACAATCTTTGGACCTTCAGGATACTTGACTACAGGCTTGCTTTATCAGTTTTTATATAACAGTATCTGTGCTTCAGAGTTTGTCTGTCACTCCCAGTTCTGGAATCTTCTGTTTGGTGACACCCCCCTGCCCATGTGTGTTCACTATATTCATCTCCTTTGTTGTGGTGCACTTTTATATACAGGAAAATAGTTAAGAGTTTCCCCTGCCTAACTTCCAACTACTGCTTCCATAATTCACCAAATATTGGTGAGCAAGTCTGATTGGTTTATTCCGATCCCTCAGGATGGCATTGAACTTATCCATGTCTCAGCTACAACCCTCACAGTGCCTGATATTTATACTTTACAGCTTGGACATCCAGTCTTGCAGAGTGAGACTCCCTCAGGCACAGCTCATATGCTTCAGTCTAAGGTTTCATTTCTTTTACAGTCCTCACCAACTGCCTATAGTCATCTCAACTCAAGGTGCTCTGTCTCAGGGCAGTAGTAATTACTGTGATCCCTCACCAAAGAGTGCATGTATGATTTTTCCAATCGACCATTCTGATCATGTGTCACAGAGCATGGATCTGATGAAGCACAAGATCTGTATGTATCATACATGCAAAAACCACATTTGGCATGGTGAATGGATGTCAGTAGTGTCTTTTGACATTCACTTCCATCTTTCCCCTTCTGTGTTGGTGGTCACCATGAACACGGCATCCCTGGTGTAGGGGGTATTGCACAAAGCAGATGGTTTGGGTTATTTGGAAGCCAGCTAAGCTTCAACTCCATATTAAAGTACAGGAGAGGAGTAACAGCAGATTATAATAGGGGCAAATTGGATAGCTTCCAAAGCCCCACAACTCACTGGGGGACCAATAACCAGGCAGCTACTCAGTTTCTGTAAGGACCAAGGAAATTAAGTTTTCTGCTTGGCTGACTCGTTCAAGTTAGTGTAAGGGCTGATCATAATAATAAAGAACATTTTTACTTTTAATTAAAAAAAAATGTTAAATGATGCCAAGAATGAATATCTCATCATAGTTTAGTTGCCTCTGTTTGCTTATGTACAGGATGGTCTATTGACTTTATTCAGATAGAGTTAAGTTAAAAGTCCTTTCTTTACTTTCACACAGCTTGGGTAAAAAAAGAAAAACTTTCCATACTATCTGGAGCAACCTCAGCTTTCTGCTGTTTGCCTTTCGAAATCCATTATTCATTCAGTTTAAAGCATGTGACTTTGCAGGAATGGTGTGCATTTGTGTGAAATAATCTGGATTGCTTCACTGTGGCTGCTTATGTGAAACAAATTTGAAATACATTACTGGATAACCATTTGAATATATGAGATTCAGGGATACCTGTCAAATAATTGAATGGACAGATTGTCGAATGTCATATGGTTGAACACATATGATCCGACCATTCAGTCTATCGAAACAAACTCAGGACAAAGACAATACCTCCATACACCGCAAAAACTGCTTTTGCAAGGGGGGGGGGGCCCTGCACCCTAATTATATATACCAACTCTGAGACTGCACCACAGCAGAAAAAAATGGCAAATTTCCTGATCCCTACTGTAAAGCAGTTTCAGTCAGAATGGTTCAACCGACTGAATTGTTGATGACATGGGTTTGACAATATTGATGATCCACATTTCATCCCTTCAATTATTTGATATGCAGAATGCTGTGTCCCAGAATGTAGAGTCTGAATGAAGAAAATCCAGACTTACGTTTATGAAGTCTGTGATTGCCATTTGCAATATTCCCTTTTTTTTAATGATGTATGGCAGTCTCGGAGTTGGTATAAATTTTGGGGGTTGGGGATTACCGTCTGCAAAAAGCAACTTTAAAGGAGAAAAGTGATGGATTGATATTCATTCTTCTCCATTATTTTATTTTTTTTGGCATTTCAAGTCCCAACATTTCAATAGAGAGGCACATTACTGCATCCAGACCTTTTATCTTATTTATATATTTAGTTATTTCAGACATCTGATGTATACACAGTCAACACTGTATATGTATAATAGCTGGTTACAAGTCAGTCTGTAGATAAGAAGGATTCAGTGAGTCTGCTGCCATGATCAAATTGAACAGTCAGGCTGACATTATATAATTACCCTGCATTTGTGTGAAGTAAGTTGGTATATTTTACCACTGTAAAGCTACCCAAATCCATTGTTTTGATAGGCTTCACATGATAAACCTTTGCCTGCATTCTCTACTAGAGTTTTGGCTACCTCCACACGAGAGACATAGCTAGGAAGCGAAAGGAGTTAGGTGGCATGATTTGTTAGAGAAGTACTGGTATTCATTTCTGTACTGGCATGTTTTTTGTCCGTTTAGTGTCACTCAACAATCCCAAACTGTGGTTAAAAGATTTTTATTCTTACAGCATGAAATAGTGAACAATCTAATATTGTTCTTGCTTTCTTTTGGCACTGACCTCGATTTGCTGGGTAGCTGATAATTTTTTGTTCTCTGACTTCCTGGTCTGCTTCGTGGCTCAACCCACTCTGTTCACCCTACCCCCATTTCTCACCCACCCCATCCCTACATTAATTCTAAACTAACTACTCCCACTACTCCATTATCCAATCCAACACAACCGCCAATTAATATATACCATTCCTACCTTAACTAATCCTAACCATTCCAGACACACAACTACACCAATCAAACAATACCAGTACAGCTAAATACATATCAATAAAAATACAAAAACAAGAGAGTACCTCTTATCAAACTCTTACCTGTGCAGACCATTATTATGGTAACCCTCTCTGCCATTACTCTAATTGTCTTATCAATTGTTACCCATCTTACCTCTTACCACATCAACCTCCAGAATTCAGGCTTCTCTTGCTGTACCCCTTTCTCCAGCCAAGAGAATGGTAAAGCTAGAAATATCAACATATCCTCCTCAATCTATAACACAACACCTGTATTACTAGCCCCTTATAAACTTCAATCCTAACAAAAGTGTCTGCTAATCGCTCTGAAATATGACAAGAACATAGTAAAAATCCTAAAACATTAATAAATATAGCAGCTAATTTAACTCTAAGCGATGACATATATCCAGACCCTGGTCCAGTAACTAACCAAAACAGAATTCCTCCTCAACCAAGCAACTTTCTTCAAATTTTGTCAAACCAAGCAAGAAAGCCAGCTGACCTCTTAGTATTAAATATCAACATTGGAAGTATGGCTAACAAAATCCCTGAACGTCACACCTCTCTCCACTTATATTCTCCAGATGTTGCTTTAATAACTGAAACTTATAACTTGCAAGAACTGAAACCTATAACTCAAAACTCTTTTTTTCAGCAGTTGAATCATGGCTAAAGTAACTCCTAACTAATTCTGAACCCTAACAAAACCAGGTTCATGCTATTCGAATCCACTAAACACATTGTCGTCATCCCCATTCAACATTGTGTCCACGAATAATACCATAATGTCAGCCACAGCCCATTCCAAGCTTCTGGGGGCAGTAATTGATAGTAACATGAGATTCAATAATCCATACAGCTCAGGCCATAGGGTGCATAAAAAAAAAATAGCTGACTTTACAGAAATAAACAGTATTTCACAAATAACACAAAATCTGCCATTGCATAAACACGTTATCTCTACTTTCCTCTGTGCCTCTCCAGTTCTATTTAACCTAAAGAAATCTGACTTATCAAAACTTGATTCATGTTATAACAAAATTGCCAGGTTTTCCACAGGTCACACCAATGCTTAAAACTCAGCCAATTCAATTGGTTAGAACTTCCCCAAAACTTACTGTACAACCAACTCACTATGGCCCACAAAATTCTCAACCAACCTGAGAATACTCCTGCCCTTCAAAACCTCCTCTACCTATACCTATACTCCATCGATCATGCCCTTTGCTCTAGCAGTAAATCACTGGTAAAGGTAACCAAATCCAACAATACTGCAGGGAGAGACTCCTCAAACTGTATTGCTAGAGTCTGGAGCACACAGCCTGCAGACTTAATATCCACTGTTAGCTTACCTCAGTTTAAGAAATGACTTAAAACATACTTGTCCAAAACAAGGCTATGCTCTTGCACAAGTTCAACCTAGTTACCACCTCTTCTTTGGTTTCTATCACAGGAAATAATACACATATATCTGGGAGGATGTAATGCCATCTGAGGATCTTTAGCTATGAATAAGTAAACAAGCCCTCTTTTACTTTATAGTTTCTCTAACTATGCCCTTTTTCACACTCTACCAACTTTCCCAATGAACTCAACGTGAAACCTGATGAACAGAAATATAAGTGAAATAGTTAAATTTGCTTAATTAATTTAATTAATTTAATTTAAATTAAATAATTTGCTGTTAATCTGTATAATATGACACATTTCTGTGTGTTACAAGTAATCCTGTTTTTGTATGCGTCAGATGTTCTTCGTGTTTCACTGTTGCAGTCATTACATTTGGGTACTCTGCTGGCAGGTTGCCCTCAGTCGGCCTGAATAACAAAGTCTTGGGTCCTGCGTCGGTTGCTGTCTCCTCTCCTATGACGTCAGGTCTTCAGGGGTATAAAACATGCAGCCGACACCATTTTAATCAGTCTTTCTTGTTGCACGGTGCCCGAAGCAGAAGCAGTTCTCAAGTGCCGGTTGGCCGACTCCTGAAATTTTCATTTTAGAGTTTCAGAACCGAAGTCTTCAAACTAAAGCTAAGTACCCCATTGGGGAAACTTTTTCTTGCTCCTTACCGATGTCAGTAAAAGTTAATAATTGCATTACTTGTGGGAAGCAAATACCTCATAAGGGTTTTCATTTGTACTGTATTCCTTACCTAGGCCCTGATCACAACGTGTCTTGCTGTCAGTTTTGTGCTAAATTTAACCAACGCACTATTAAGCGTCTGTATATTTTTGCTTCTAAATATTTTGGTTCAAGATTTAACTACCCTGAAATGTCGTCAGTTAGCAATCCGACTACCGGAGTTCACAAAAAAATGCAAGGTAAAAGACAGAGACACACCGTTGAGGTCCAAAACCGATGATGAAGCTTCTCCTAAGCCAGTCGCCGGTACTCAGTGAGGCACTTTCGCAGCCCCTGATACTCGCTACGTTTGAGTTGCAGGCCTCTACCGAGACCCATTCGGAATCCGGTATGCCACGAGATTCTGCAAGTATTAAACCTGCGGATGTCTCTCACTTGGATGGGTCCGGAGCCGCTGAGCAGGCACCAGCTTCTGAGGGTGTTTTCAGCCCTCAACATTTGTATATTAAACCAACGCCATCATCAAAAACAAGGCCAAAACCAACTTCTATGTCTAAAAAACAGACGCACGAGCCACATGCTCAGGTCCCTATGCCTAAAAAACAAGTGATCAAAGGGGCTGAGGATTTAATTACCTTGATCAGGGGTACCCCCCCCCCCTGCTAAGAGGCATAGGCAAGGCACTGATCTTCAGATCAGGTTTCCATTTCTTCTGATTTCTCTTCTGATCAGGAATTTTCTGATCCACCTTATAAGGACTCTGATACAGAGGAATCCATCCCTTCCGCTTCTCCTCCTGAGGATTACTCTTATGGAGAGACTTTGCATACTTTAAGGGAACATTTTCACTGGGAGAGTCAGGACTTCTCAGAATCAATAAAGATGCTTAGGGATTTTCTTCTTCTTCCTAAGCATAGGCCTTGGAAATACCTCCTGTATTAGACATTGTTGTGGATGTGTTCTTGGAGTCAAGCTTGGCTCCTGATTCCCTGCCTCCGGCTCCTAGTAAGCCAGACAGATATTACAGGGTTCATGACTCCCACAAATTTCTTTTCTAAAATCCTGCTGCTGACCCTGAGAATATTTCTCAGAGTCCCAAGGGTGTTAAGGCTTCTACAGCCAAAAATCCTTACCCTTCTGATAGTGATTCCAGGGCGCTGGATAGATGGGGAAAGAAGGTTTATACGTCTGCAACCTTGGCAATCAGGGCTTTAAACTGCCAGTTTCATATGCTTAAATATCAACAGCATGTTATGGGTTTACTGTAACAGAAAATGATGTTGATTTCTGATTGTGTGGAAAATAGAGTTACAGGATTTATTG
Source organism: Protopterus annectens (assembly GCF_019279795.1). Classification (NCBI taxonomy): domain Eukaryota; kingdom Metazoa; phylum Chordata; order Ceratodontiformes; family Protopteridae; genus Protopterus; species Protopterus annectens. Next base: position 459,202,149 of record NC_056745.1, read on the forward strand.
CATTCAGCAGAACAGGTTGGAAAGCATACTTTGCAATGTGGTTTTGATTCCTTGGAGGCCTCTTGCAGGGCCGCTGTAACTGGATCTGTGATAAGAAGACATGCCTGGCTCAAGGAGCAAAAGCTGTCTGATCGTGTTAGAGCTAAATTGTTGGATGCCCCTTTACAGCATAACAGTCTGTTTGGTAATAAGGCAGAAGAGGTTTTAAAGAAAATGGAAGACAAAGCTAAACATATGCAAACTGTAAAAGATTTCTTGCAAGTGCAGCCACCCAGGTTCAGTAGGCACTGGCCTACTAAGAATTGGTCCTTTCCTGTGTCCAACGGAGCCGCTCAGGGCAAACCCAGCTGCTCCAAAGGCTTCAGATATCAGTCACAAGGATCTTACAGGTCAAAGCAATGGGGTGCCTCTACCTCCAAATCAGGGGGTAACAAAGCACAACCCTACAGTAAACAGTCTCAATGACTTTCCTCTGCCATCTCTAAGCACTTATCTTTTGGCAGCCCCATTGGGGGGAAAACTAGCACTTGATGCTCAAAATTGGCATTTAATTACCCAGGACAAGTGGGTATTAAAAATAGTATCCCAGGGGTACAGATTTCATTTCCACACATTGCCAATTCCAAACGGATGGCCAGTTCTGCCACCAAACCAGTGGGTAGAAGCCCAGAAACAAGTCATGCCTCTCATAGATATGGGGGCTATTCATCCAGTACCAGAAAAGGAAAAAGGACAAGGATTTTATTCAAGACTTTTCCTGGTACCCAGAAAAGACAAATCATGGCGTCCAATTCTGGACTTATCAATTCTAAACACGTTCCTGGACATTCCAAGATTCAAAATGCTGACTTTATAACAGCTTCTGCCTATGCTAGGCAAGAATGCCTGGTTGGTAACTCTAGATTTAAGAGGCATACCTGCGTATCCCAATAAGGGAATCTTGCAGAAGATACCTCCGCTTCAAAGCGGGTTTTTTGCATTACCAATTCTCTGCACTGCCCTTTGGCTTATCTACTGCGTCCAGGGTCTTTACAAAGTGCCTGGCACCAGTAATTGCATTTTGCAGACAAAGAAACATTCAAATTTATCCTTATCTGGATGATTGTCTCATTCAGGCAGAGGAAAAGGACACTCTTCTTCAACATATGGCATTTGTAAAAAGGCTTCTAGCATGCCTAGGGTACACCATAAACGAAAAGAAATCACAACTGTTACCCTCGCAAATAATTACATTCCTGGGTGCAAGCTTGAATACAACTGCCCAGATGGCTTACCTCACGCCAGACAAATTAAATTGACAATATACTTAAAATAAGTGGCAACAAAAACCCAGCTATCTGCAAGACAAATTCTGCAGGCTTTGGGGTTCATGGCATCCTGCATTCTACTAATTCCATATGCGAGACTGCATATGAGGAAACTTCAATGGTATCTAAAAAGCTTATGGAGTCAACATTGTCACAGCCTGGAAACAATGATTCCTCTCATTCCCTGCCTGCAACAGGAGTTTCTTTGTTGGCAGAGACATGTCACCAAAGCAAGGGACTGTCATTCATTCTACCACCTGCCACCCAAACCCTAACTACAGATGCATCAGACTATGTTTGGTGGGCCCACCTGGCAGGGAGATGCATTCAGGGCAAATGGAGCCCAAACCAAATGCATCTACATATCAACCAGAAAGAAATGCTAGCTGTTCAAAATGCTCTGACAGCCTTCAAGGACTTCCTTCATCCAGGACAACTACTGATAAAGATGGACAACACCATAGTTATGTGGTACATAAACAAGTGGGGGGGTACCCACTCCTACCCCCTTTGCAGACTAGCCATGGCCTTGTGGAACACAGCCTTGTCTTACCAAATACATCTTCAAGCTCAATTCCTGCGAGGAAAGCAATATACTCTGGCAGACAACCTAAGCAGAAATCTAATGGACCCGCATGAATGGAAACTGGATCCACAAATCTTCAGCATGTTAACATAAAAATGGGGGAACCCAGACATAGTTTTGGGGAGAGGCAAATAGATCTATTATTTGGACAAATCTGCACAAGAACTCATCACAAAAAAGCATGGAAAGTGGATGCTCTATCCTTCAGCTGGAAGAACCTATCAGTCTATGCCTTTTACCGTCTGCCTCTACTCTCCAAGGTCTTATTAAAAGTCAGACAGGAAAATCCAAAAATGATTCTGATTGCTCCGGACTGGCCTCGCCAAGACTGGTACCCACTTCTAAGGAATATGTTACACCTTCTTCCATGGTACTTGCCTCAAACACCTCACCTATTTTCTCAGCAGAACAATCAAATTCTGCACACTCAGCTCCAAACTCTGAATCTTGCAGCATGGCTAATCAACTAATTTTGCCAACCACATCTCTCAGTAAACCTGTGATGGATGTCATTTTGGAGGCCAGAAGGCCTAGTACTAGAAAAACTTATGCTGATAAATGGAAGAGATTCTGTGCCTGGAGCCAAGCACAAGGAATAGACACAGCAAAGCCCAATATTCCTCAGATTTTGCAATACTTAACTGAGATGCTTCACAAGGGCCTATCTTTTTCTTCAGTAAAAATCCATGCCTCTGCCTTCTCGGCTCATTACAACACAGAGCCTCCCCTCTTTTCTCATCCCCTGCTAAAACAGTACCTCAGAGGGGCCAAAAATTTAAGGCCGCCCAGGAAAGCGCCAACTCCTGCATGGGACCTCAGTTTTGTGCTGGAAAAACTCACCCTACCTCCTTTTGAACCAGCAGCTACTGCGGATATAAAATTTCTTTCTTGGAAGACAGCCTTTCTTTTGGCAGTCACTTCAACTACAAGGGTTTCAAAACTACAGGCTCTCATGGCAGTGGAGCCTTTCATTATTTTTTACCCAGACAGGGTGGCGCTCAGGACCAGTCCTTCTTTTATGCCTAAGGTGGTATCCAGTGTGGCTCTTAACCAGACCATTCACCTGCCAACTTTCTTCCTAAATCCGCAGAACAAGGAGGAGTGGATTCTGCATTCATTGGATGTACACAGACAACTATGATTCTACTTAAACAGGACAAAATCTGTAAGAAAGATTGAGCATCTACTGGTGGGGAAAAAAAAACAAGGGGGAGTGGATTCTGCATTCATTGGATGTACACAAACAACTATGATTCTACTTAAACAGGACAAAATCTCTAAGAAAGATTGAGCATCTACTGGTGGGGAGAAAAAAAAAGAAGCTGCTACTTGGAGCTCAGTTCATACGTTCGCAAAGCATTACCATTTACCTCTCTTTTCTAAATCCAGGGCAGGCTTTGCCTCTGCAGTCCTGCAGGGCCTTATAGCTGCCCTTAATGCTGTTTAGTTCCATCCTCCCATCCATAGCTTTGGGATTCTACCCAAATGTAATGACTGCAACAGTGAAACATGAAGAACATAGTACAGTTGTGTCCATTTACCATAAATGTAGATGTTTGAGTGTATTCACTGTTGCAGTCCACATTACCCACCTGGCAGCCCCCTTTCTATAACTTTTCTTTCCTTCACTATACTCAAAAGCCTTTGTGGTGTATTTGCTTTTAGTTGAAGGTAAATTTTATGTGTTCTAAAGTGCATTTATATATTTATAGTTTGATATATATATATATATATATATATATATATATATATATAATTTTTTTTCTCCCCAATTGGGGGGCATCTGACGTCTGGGGCAAGAAAAACTGATTAAAATGGTGTCGGCTGCATGTTTTATACCCCCTGACGACCTGACGTCATGGGAGAGGAGACAGCAACTGACACAGGACCCAAGACTTTGTTATTCAGGCCGACTGAGGGCAACGTGCCAGCAAATTACCCAAATGTAATGATTGCAACAGTGAATACACTCAACATCTACATTTATGGTAAGTGTACACAACTGTACTTTTTTCTGATATGGTATATAAAAGTCATCCTGTTTTGTACATGTCAAATTTCTTCTATTTGTATGTTGGAGCTTTTCTCCCCGGGTCTTCTCTGAAAAAGGATCTGTTCTGTGTCCAGTCGGATTTTCCTGATAAATGTAAAATAAATAATAATGAATAAATACATTTCTAAATTCCAGTACAGTTTTTTTTTTTTTTTTTGCTTTTGTGGTGATTGCTGCTAATGTGTGAAATAGCTTGCTGTAGTTCTGCAGACTTTTAGTTAGGAGTGGTAGACAGATTAGAAAGGAAATTTTTCTCTAAGTTTATAGTTGAGGCACACCAGGTCAAGATCAAGCACTGGGAGTTAGATGAGCCAGCTACAGTTCTGTGAAATACTAAATTAGATTGGAGTGCTAGAGCATGGTCTTTTCTGAAGGGCTACTGTTGTCAGCTCTAGGTTTGCCTAATATCCAGCCAGTTGGAATAGCTTAGGATGTGTTCTGTAAGTTATAGATGAAATTATTCCTAGCACGTACAAAACTTATGTATGTACCCTATTAGATCTATAGGTTTAGGGCCAGCCTCTGTAATGGCTCAGCCCACTTTCCCTAGTCTTGGCTGAGATGGTCTCAGTGTGTTAAATGTGTTTTTGTGTGTGTGTAATTGGAGAGGGAGAAAGTCCAGTTGTGTAAAATCTTACCATAAGAGTAGATGTCCTTCTCTTTACTGGTGTAGTATTCTTCAACTTGCTTATCACCTGCCAAGGATAACCCAATGTCCAGCCAGTATACCAAAATCTTTAGCTGTTGTATGCACCTTACGTCACACATATGCACCCAGTACATGACGTAATTTATAAAGGTGTTTCACAGACATGAGTTACCCAGAACTGAATTGCCCCTCTAGAGAACAATCTCCATAGGACAAAGAAGGTTATGCATACCCAAAGGGGAAAATGCAGGTGGAAAAAAAGGGAGCCTTGGCCAGGAGGGTAACCATATCAAAGCCCAAAGGAAAAGGAAATGGGAAGATGGGAGGGATGGACAGAATACTGCAACAATGAAGAGAGGGGCATCCACTGTTATGGTAAGATTTTACACAACTGTACTATGTCCCTCTGTATTACTGTTGCAGTATCCTTCACCTTAGGAGAGAGCACAAGAGCTCAAGAAAAGGAATGGGAGGTGGAAGGCTGGGAAGAACCCTTAACAAACCCATGTAGAATGGCCCTACCTAAACCTGCTCTGGCCCTAGAAACCATATTCAGTTTTTAATGTTTACTAAAGGCATGTACTGAGGACCAAGTAGCAGCTTCAAGGATGGAATTATTGTCCAAATCCTTGGAGAAAGCACCAGAAGATGCAACAGCCCTAACGGAATGAGCTGTAAGTAAAGTAGAAAGACATTTGCCATGAAAAGAGTAACAAAAGGAAATGACCTTAGATATGAAGGAGGAGATGGTTTGCTTGGAAGCAGCTAAATCCAAAATCCTGGGATGAAAAGAAACAAAAAAAAGCTAGTCAGACTTATGAATGATCTTAATTTTATCCAAATAATACCCGAGCTGTTTGTGCAAATCCAAGGTATGCAGGACCCTCTCACTAGCAGACTACGGAGAAGGAAAAAAGGAAGGGAGTTGTACTGCCTGATTTAAGGGCAACTCATTAACAACCTTGAGTACAAAAGAAGGAATTAACAACCTTGAGTATAAAAGAAGGAATTATATGAAGAGATACCTAGTCTCTGTGGAAAACCAAAAAAGAAGGAATGGCCATAAGGGCCTGAAGCTCAAGAACCCTCTGAGCAGAAGTAAAAGCAAGCAAGAAGACAGTCTTCCAGGTACAGTGTTGCAGAGAAGTTGAAAATACAATCTCTAAAGGAGCCTGACTTGATTTTTCCATAGCAAAATAAAGGTCCCAAGGAGATGGAATAAAGTTACTTGGGGACCTAAGATGCAGAGAGTCTTTAAGAAACTGACCTCAAAACAAGAAGCCAGTGGAGGATTCAAGGGTAGGCAGGGAGAAATAACTGACATATGGGCCTACACAGAATAATAGGTCAAGCCAGACTGGAGAAAATCGCACATATAGGAGAGATCCTCATTGAAAAAGGGTCTAGGCTACAAGCCTAGCACTAGACAGAAAATCTTTTCCATTTTGGACAAATAAGTCTTTCTGGTTATGAGTGTTCTTGCCTCCTATAAAACCTTGAACACATTATCAGGCAAGAAGTGCCTAAAAGGGAACAAAACCTTATCACTCAGTGTCTGTTGAAGAGTGGACAAGTGAGTATGGATGAGTGACCCCTTGTCCTGTGTAAGGAGGTCCGACTGGTGAGGTAACTTGTGGTGATTGCCCCTGGCCAGATGCATTGAGGGGAAACCAGTGCTAGCTTGGCCAAAATGGATGGGTGAGTCTGTCTGAATCTTCTGCAGGACTCTTGGAAGTAGAGGCAGAGGAGTGAAGGCATAGAGAAACATCCCCTTCCAAGGAAAAGCAAGACGTCCATCTTCCACACCAGATGGCATGGCAGTCTGAAACAGAAAAGAGGGAGCTACTTGTTCAGAGAGGAGGCAAAAAGATATACCCAAGTAATACCCTACTTGACAGGCTTTGTCCAGAAACACATCTGTGTGAAGCATTCATTTTTGAGCCTGTGTTTTGGCCCTGCGGATTCTGCTCTGAAGGAATATATGCTGCCTGAACAGTTAGCTGATAGCCAGTTCCCGGGTCTGAAGAGCCAACCTACAAAGAAAGAAAGACTTTGTGCCCCCCCCCCCCCCCTTGACAGGACACATCACTGTGGTGTTTGTGTAAACCTTCAGGGGGCTAGGAGAAAGCATGGGGTGAAAAGCCTGAAGGGTCAGAATTAGAGATCTCATTTCTTTGATGTTTGATATGGTTTGATTTCTGATAGGTGGCTGGAAACCCTGAACTTTTTGGAAACCACAGGAAGACCCACCTCATGTCTGAAGCTTTGATGAACAGTTTTTGAGAAGGAACTGGAGTCTGAAAGGGCAGGCCTGGGTTGTGAGGGTAGGTTGCTGAATCCCCCACTCAAATTCCCCCTTGAGACAAGGAAGGAGAGGCACTTTGAAATCCAGAGGATGGCAATGCTGAAGTCAAACTAACTTGAGGTACCATTGGAGCTTCTGCATATACAGTCTAAGAAGACGGAGCATTGGAATAGAAGAGGCTATGAATCCTAGGGCCTAAAGAAACTTCCTGGCTGGAGTGGTAGGCAGAGGAAGAAGGGACTGAAAGGAAGCTGTCAAGGTCAAAACCTTTGAAGGTGGAAGAGAGGCCAACATTGGCACTGTTTCAGTTCTGCAGCTGACATACACATGATCATGAGGAGGAGTCAGGGCAGACTTTTTGGAAGTTGATAGCGGACCCCAGACTTTGAAGGAGAGAGATGGTGAACTCAGCAGCCTGTAACAGGTAGCTGGGAGAAGGTGCCTTAATCAACAGGTCATCTAGATAAGGAAAATCTGAATGCCTTGGGGTTTGCAAATGGCAATCACAGGAGCGAGACATTTTGTGAATACCCTTTAGACCGACGAGAGGCAAAAGAGCAAAGCAGGGAACTAAAAATGAGAGGAAGAAACAGAAAAGCATAAACATTTCCTGAAAAGAGGGTGAATAGGAATATGAAGGCATGCATCCTTCAAATCCGAGGACACCAGAAAAGCCTGGGGCAGCAACAGAGGAAACTGGGTTTGAAGAGAAATGATCCCAAAGGAAGGAACTTTGAGAAATGTGTTTAGCAAGGAGAGATCCAGAGTAGGCCTCCAAGTGCTGTCCTTTCCAGGAACCAGGAACATTATGAAGTAAAATCCCTTTCCTGCTTGGGAAGGAGGGACAGGTAGAATAGTTCCCTGGTCCACCAGGGACCCAAGGAACTCTGAGAAATGAGGAGGTTGTTCTCTAGGAGGTTGAGGAATTCCTGAAAAAGGAAGGAGAGACTTCCACACCATGAAGTAAAGCTGATGGATGATGGACAGAACACATGAATCTGAGGTGATGAGTTGCCAGTTTAGAAGACGGAGGGAGATCTGAAGAGGCAAGGAAACCTGGCTGAGGGTTGGGGGGCAGAATGTCAGAGAGCCAGGATTGTCAGAAAAAAAAGAGGCTTCTGGGTCACAGGAGTCTGAGAAGACTTAGCAGGAGGAGCTCATCTACCCCTCTTCCTGCTTTTAGTGGCCTGCCAACAAAAGCAAACCTAGTAGGATAGTTTCTCTGGAATTTAGGGATGGGAGACACAAAAATATGTTTAAAGTCCTGCAAAGGTTTACCTTTTTGTTGAAGATAATTAAACATACCAGCAGCAGCACCCCCAATGAGATATTTATCATGAGTAGCACTCCTTTACTCAGCATCCCTCTTAGTCACCCCTATACCAAACCCTTTCCCAAATTTGGGAAGGCAGAATGATACCAGCCCTACTCCACCTAAACAAGCATAAGCTCATATTTGTTCTCTCCCTCTATATTCCCCCTGCAGACAATATCTCATCCCTTGAAGATATTCTCTCCTGGGTCTCCACCAACATTACTCATGAAACCATAATCGTGGGGGGCCTGAACATAAACTGTGCCACAATCCAATCTCCTACTAACTCACTCAATATTAACTTATATAACTTTACGCAACTAATCAGTTCCACTATCAGGCCTTCCAAGAACTCCATTACTGGAAGTACAATAGATTAGATTCTGTTATCCCATCCTCACTGGGTATATCTGATAGTGGTATTCTCCCAGACCCACTAGCTGACCACTTCCCCATTTTTCCTTGCCATCTCCCCTCTTCCATACAACTAACTCACACCTATATTACCATTCGCTGCCTAAAAAAACTTAAATTCTGAAACCTTCTCAAATGGACTTAAAAGCACAAACTGAAACCCATTAAAGACTCTTCCCCTAGATAATGCTCTCTCCTACTTTAACAAACCTGTTCAACTCCTTTGCCCCTCTAAAAACAAAACGTACAAAAAGTAACCCTGTACCCTGGTTAACCAAAAACACCTTAGCTACTATGCAACTCCGTGACAAAGCCTGGACACGTTACCATTAAAATAAAACCACTATCATCCTTAACGAATGTAAAACACAAAATAAAGTCAACCTCAGACCACAAAGCCTATTTCTCCACTCTCCAAACCAACCACAACACCAGTCCCAAAAGGAATCTCTCTTCCACCCAGGAAAAAAAGAAAATACTTGCCCTAACCCAGATGCCTCTGACATGGACTTAACCACCCAATTTAACTCTTTCTTCATAGAGTCCATAAGCAAGCTAACATTGTCCTTCACCAACACCTCTGCGACCCTTCCTCAGCCTGCACCCATCCCTTCCACCCCTAGCATCCCTTGCCCCCAACCTCCACCCTTGTCTATCAATCCCATCTTTATAGCCACCATAAAAAAAAACTTCTCCTAAAATTAAAACCTGGTTCCAATGCCCCTGATGAAATTCCCTCCTGCTTCATAAAAGTAGCTGCAGAAGCCAGTGCTCTCCTTATCAGCATACTAATTAATTGGTCTATCTCAGAAAGCCAGGTTCCCCAGCTCTGGAAGAAAGCCTTTATTATTCCTCTACATAAAGGAGGCAATAATAATGACATTCCAAACTTCCGCCCTATTGCTATCTTATCCCCTATTTCTAAGCTTCTTGAAAAATCTATCCACCAGCAACTCTTAACCTATCTCATCAACAGCCAGCTTCTTGCCCCCACACAGCATGGATTTAGACCCAGTCATAGCACCTCCACTGCCCTCCTCTCCTTCCTTGAAACAATTAACAAAACCCACGATTCCAGCCATTTCATGTCCACTCTTCTCAACCTCTCCAAGGCATTTGACACTATTTCCCACAGTCTGCTTCTTAATAAACTCTCCAAACTAAACCTCTCCCTTTCTTATACCAAGTGGATGTTCATCATGTTACGCTGCTGCAGTCATCACACTTGGGTTATCTGCTGTCAGGCGGTCCCGCAGTCGGCCCGAGTTCTAAAGTCTTGGTCCGGCGTAGGTTGCTGTTGCTTTTTCCCTGACATCAGTGTGACAGGGGTATAAAAGAGGCAGCCGACACCATTTTCTTCAGTCTTTCTTGCCGTGCGGTGCCCGAATCAGAAGCAGTTTGCAAGTGCCGGTCGGCAGACTCCTGAGATTTTCAAATCGAATTTCAGATCGAAGTCTTCAATAAAGCTAAGTACCCCGTTGGGGAACCTTTTCTTGCCTCAGTCCGATGTCAGAAAAAGTTAATAATTGCATTTTTTGTGGGAAGCAAATACCTCATAAGGATTTTCATTCTTATTGTATCCCTTGCCTAGGCCCAGACCACGACGTCACAGGTTGTCGGTTTTGTGCTAGGTTTAACAAACAAACTATTAAATGTCGGTTTGATTTTGCCCGACATTATTTTGGTAGAAAATTTAATTATACCATGCCGTCGGAGCAACCAACGACCGTGATGTATAAAATGCGCAAAGATAAGGACAGGCAGCCGAGACCCAAACCAGACATCGAGGCCTCTGCTAGGCCAGTCGCCGGTTCTCCGGTTTTCAGTGAGGCGCCTACGCAGCCCCTGATGACCGCTGATTTAGAACCCCAGCTTGCATCCGACTCCCAAGCGGAGATTGCAGGGCCTCCAGAGCCTTTATCTTTAGGCCCTTCCGACTCCATGGCTGATGGGGATTCCGGTGCAGTTGAAAGGCAGTCAGTTGCTGAAGGTGTCTTCAGACCGACTACACTTACTATTAAATCCTTTGCAAAACTTAAAACTCCATTAAAAGTAAGGAAGCCTGTACAGCAGTCCCCAGTGCAAGGCCCCATGCCTAAGAAACAGATGCTTAAGATGGCCGAAGGCTTAATTACCCTAATCAGGGGTTCCCATGCCCCACCTGACAAAAGGCCTAGACAGGAGGAGGACTACGCTTCCTCTGACCAGGTTTCCATTACCTCAGATTCTTCTGAGGAACAGGAGTACTCTTTTCCCCCTTATGAAGACTCTGATGCTGAAGAGTCTATTCCTTCAGCATCTCCCTCAGAAGACTACTCTTTTGGGGAAACTTTACATACCATGAGGGAACATTTCCGCTGGGAAGGCCAGGATTACTCTGATTCAAAGAAAAGGCTCCAAGAGTTCCTCTTACTACTCCCAGCACAGACCCCTTGCTATTCCACCTGTGTTAGACATTGTGGATGATGTTTATTCAGAATCTAGCCTTAACCCAGATTCATTACCTCCTGCACCAGCCAAACCAGACAGATACTACAGAGTCCCTGACTCACATAAATTCCTACATAAAAGCCCTGTTGCTGACCCAGAAACCATTTCCCAGGGTCCCAGAGGGGTTAAGGCCTCTATTGCTAAAAATCCTGTGCCATCTGAAAGGGATTCTAGAGCACTAGACAGATGGGGAAAGAAAGTATATACCTCAGCTACTCTAGCTATGAGGGCCTTAAATTGCCAGTTTCACATGCTAAAATATCAACAATATTTGATGTCTCAATTAAAACAAAAAACGAGCACACGCACAGAGCAACCTGATTACAAGGAAATGCAAGATTTGTTGCATGCAGCAGAACAAGTGGGAAAACATACTTCGCAATGTGGATTTGATTCATTGGAAGCTTCTTGCAGAGCAGCTGTAACAGGGTCTGTCATTCGTAGGCATGCTTGGTTAAAAGAACAAACTTTACCTGATCATGTTAAAGGAAAGTTATTGGATGCACCCTTATAGCAGGATGTTTTATTTGGTGTGAAAGCAGAAGAGGTTTTAAAGAAAATGGAGGATAAGGCAAAATCTATGAAGACGGCCAAGGATTTTTTACAGGTCCAACCCTCTCGTTTCAGCAGAAATTGGCCAACCAAAAACTGGTCCTTTCCAACTTCTGACAGACCTCAGCGGGGCAAATACAGATGCCCAAGGGGCAGAGGTCAGCCACAAGGCTCTTACAAGCCACGACAATGGGGTGCCACAACCCAGAAAGGAGGAGAAGACAGGTCTCAAACTATCAGAAGACAATCACAATGACTTACCCCTCAGACTGCCAAGCAAATCACTCTTGGCAGCTCCCTTGGGAGGAAAACTTGCACTTTTTGCAGACAATTGGCACATCATCACAAAAGACAAATGGGTCCTAAATATTGTAACTCAAGGATACAGGTTCCACTTTCACACTTTACCAAGGATAAAAGGAATACCAAACCTGCCATCAAATCAACGGGCAGAGGCTCAAAGACAAATTACAGCACTCATGGACATGAGAGCCATTCAACAGGTTCCTACTCAGGAACAAGGACAAGGATTTTACTCAAGATTCTTTCTGGTTCTCCAAAAGGACAAAGCCTGGAGACCCATTCTGGACCTTTCAATTCTAAACACATACCTGGAAGTACCCAAATTCAAGATGCACACACTACAGCAGCTTCTTCCCATGCTGGGCAAGAAGGCTTGGCTAGTAACATTGGACCTCAAGGAGGCATACCTGCATGTCCCTATCAGACAAAATTGCAGAAGATACCTCCGATTTGTAGCAGGTACAACTCATTACCAATTCTCTGCACTGCCCTTTGGCTTATCTACTGCGCCCAGGGTCTTCACAAAATGCCTGGCACCAGTAATTGCATACTGCAGATAAAGAGGAATCCAAATATATCCATACCTGGACGACTGCCTTATTCAAGCAGACAGCAAGGACATTCTTTTAAAACATCTGGCATTTGTAAAAAACCTACTAAGTTGCCTAGGGTACACAGTAAACGAAAAGAAGTCAAAACTAGTGCCGTCACAAGACGTAATATTCCTGGGTGCCAGCTTAAATACAATGGCCCAGATGGCTTATCTCACGCCAGACAAGCAAGGACAACTGACTCAATACTTCAAAATGATGGCAACAAAGACCCAACTCCCTGCAAGAAAAATTCTGCATTCCTTGGGATTCATGGCATCTTGCATACTACTAATACTATATGCCAAACTGCATATGAGGAAATTACAATGGTACCTGAAAAGCGTATGGAGTCAACGCAGCCACAGCTTGGAAACAATAATACCACTAATTCCTTGCCTTCAACAGGAGTTTCTATGGTGGGCTCAGGCATGTCACCTCAACAAGGGTCAGCCTTTCACCTTGCCCACAGCCAGGCAAACAATGACAACAGATGCATCGGATTACACCTGGAGAGCACACATGGCAGGACAGTGTATTCAGGACAAATGGTCTGCAGATCAAATGCATCTCCACATCAATCAAAAAGAGATGCTAGCTGTACAAAATGCCCTAACAGCTTTCAAGGACCTCCTACATCCAGGGCAACTTCCAATAAAGACGGACAACACCACAGTGATGTGGTACATGAACAAACAAGGGGGCACGCATTCCTACCCCCTATGCAGGCAAGCAATGACCTTGTGGAACACAGCACTGACCTACCAAGTTCAACTACAAGCACAATTCCTGCTAGGAAAGAAAAATGCATTGGCAGACAAACTAAGCAGAAATGTCATGGATCCTCATGAGTGGAAACTAGACCCACAAGTATTTGCAATGATAACTCAAAAATGTGGGAGCCCAGACATAGATCTGTTTGCCTCCCTCCAAAACTACCAACTGCGAAAGTTTTGCACAAGGACATACCACACACTAGCTTGGAAAGTGGATGCCCTCTCATTCAGTTGGAAAACACTAACAGTGTATGCCTTTCCTCCACTGCCTCTTCTGGCAAAGGTGCTGCTAAAAGCCAGATTAGAGAGGCCACAAATGATACTCATTGCTCAGACTGGCCACGCCAACACTGGTATCCAATATTAAGGAACATGGCTCAAGGCCCACCATGGATTTTACCTCAGATTCCTCATCTGCTCACTCAGCAAAACAATCAGATTCTACACAGCCAGCTCAAGACTTTAAATCTGGCTGCATGGCAGATTATCTAAACAACCAGTCAACACTTCTCTCTACAGCTGTTATGGATGTCATTCTGGAGGCCAGGAGACCTAGCACCAGGAAAACCTACTCAGACAAATGGAAAAGATTCTGCGCCTGGAACCAGGCTAAAGGCCAAAATCCTCTTGTCCCAAATATTCCTCAGATTCTGCAATGTTTAACTGAGATGTTGCACAAAGGCCTTTCCTTTTCATCAATAAAGATCCACGCTTCAGCTATTTCAGCTCATTACAACATGGATCCTCCTATTTTTTCACATCCATTGTTAAGACAGTACCTCAGAGGGGCTAAGAACATAAGACCGCCCCGAAGAGCACCAACTTGGGACCTCAATTTTGTTTTGGAAAAACTTACACTACCGCCCTTCGAGCCAGCTTTTTCAGCTGATTTACAATTTTTATCATGGAAAACTGCCCTGCGCAATAACTTCAGCACGAAGAGCCTCGGAGCTACAGGCCCTAATGGCAGTGGAGCCTTTCATCATTTTTCATCAAGACAGGGTCTCTTTATGAACTAACCCTTCCTTTATGCCAAAGGTAGTATCCAGTGTGGCTCTAAACCAAAACCATTCATTTACCCACCTTTTATCCATACGCTCCTACACTCTTTGGGCATTCACAGGCAATTACGTTTCTACTTGGATAAAACAAAGGTTTTCAGAAAATCTGATCAGCTCTTTGTATCCTATGCTGCAGGGTCTCAAGGAAAGCCTATATCAAAACAGACCATTTCAAAATGGATAGGACATTGTATCCGTTTCTGCTACACACACCATTGGAAAACCTGTACCCGGTAACATTAGGCCTCATTCCACCAGGGCTACAGCAACATCAGCAGCCTTCCTCAGAGGGGTACCAACCAAGGATATTTTGGAAGCTGCAACTTGGGAGTTTAGTGCACACCTTCACCAAGCACTACCACTTAGCTCTATACTCAAAAACCAGAGCTGGCTTTGCCACTGCAGTTTTGCAGGGCCTACTAGCTTCTCCAAACCCTATTTAGTACCAACCGCCCAGCCTTAGCTTTGGGATTCACCCCAAGTGTGATGACTGCAGCAGTGTAACACGATGAACATAGTACAGTTTTGTACCTACCATAAATGTAGATGTTCGAGTGTTCACACTGCTGCAGTCCAGGTTACCCTCCCACCTTCCCCTCTTCTTACCTGGATTTTATCTATAGCTCCCTGTTTGTACAATCTCTAAGATGTATTTCTATATGGTGTATTTGCTTACAGCTGTAGCTATTGTTTTCTACTTATGTAATTTACTTAGGATTATGTATTGCCTTCCTATTTGGGAGCACCTGACATCTGGGGCAAGATAAACTGAAGAAAATGGCATCTGCTGCCTCTTTTATACCCCTGTTGCACTAACGTCAGGGAAGAAGCGACAGCAACTGACGCCGGACCAAGACTTTGGAATTCGGGCCGACTGCGGGACCACCTGATGGCAGATAACCCAAGTGTGATGACTGCAGCAGTGTGAACACTCGAACATCTACATTTATGGTGGGTACAAAAATGTACTTTCTCCAGCTACCTCACAACCAGACAACAATAGTCAAATGGAATAAAGCTGCTTCATCCTTCCTTAATACTCCCACAGGTGTCCCCCAAGATTCCATTTTAGACCCCCCTACTTATTCAATATATTCATTAATGACTTCTACCAATGTATTCCAAACTCCAGCCTCATCCAATATGCCGATGACTCTACCATTATCTGTTCCTCCCCTTCAGTCCCCACTCTAAATAAGCTTACCCAAAGCACCTTCTCTATTGAGCAGTGGATGCTAGACAACCATCTGTCTCTTAATGCAACCAAAACTAAACTTATGTTATTCACTGCCTCCAAAACCACCTTCCTGGATAAACTCATTCTTAATCACCAGCAAAAACAATACTCCCTTAGAAATGGTCTCTAACACTTACCTACTAGGAGTACTCACAGATGAGCAACTAAAATTCGATAAACCTTTACAAGTAAATATCAAAAAACCCCACAAAAAATGTAGTATGCTGTACTGCCATAATCATTATATCTCTCCTTCAACCAGGCTCATACTAACCAATAGTTATCTCATCCCATCCCTTCTATATGGTGCATCTATCCTCACCAACCTGCAGTCCTCCCTCAAAACAAAACTCTCCTCTTGCTATAACAAGATATCAAAATTTGCAGCAGGTCACAGAACCATTTCTCACTATTGTAATTCTGTTCACCAACTAAACTGGCTTGAGCTAGCTATCCTCACTTATACCCAACTCATCCAAACATACAAACACATTTACAACCCCTGACTTTGTCCCTCCCTAGCCACTACTTTTGAAATGCATGAACCAGAACGACTTCTAAGATCTAATTCCCAAAAACTAATTAAATTGCACAAACCCACACGTCCAGCTGGGAATCACCTAATGTCCTCCTCTCTTGCACGCCTCTGGAATTCTCTACCATCTCCTGTCCGCATCACCATCAGTCTCTCCTCATTTAAAACCTTGCTGTACTCTCACCTAATGGAAGTGCTCCTGTTCCCATCCTACTTAATCATGTATGCTGTCATTGTTAACCTTTTATTATCATATTTACTTTGTATTCCTATGAGATAATCTGTAAAGTATATGTGCAATGTGTGCTATGTATTTGTATTTTTCTGGAGCTTTTCTCCCCAGGACTCCAATGAAAATGGGCTCCTTGTGGCCCAATGGACTATCCTGGCAAACAAACTGCAAATAAATAATTAAATCCAAAGGAGCGTCCAGCAGCTTGGCCTTAATGTCCTCAGGTAATGACTGCAGCTGAAGCCAAGAATAATGCCTCATGGCAGACTCAAATTGGCAGCAGCAGCTCTGGAAGACACATCAACAGCATCATAGCTGCACTTGATAGAGTGGTGAGCCAAATGAGCGGTAGAACCCAATATAGAGAGAACAGAGGACTTTTCCTTCAGAATCAGGGAAGTCAGAAATAACCTGACAAACCTGGACAATCAAGGCCACAGCATATCTGGTCATGTGGGTCTGGTAATTTATGGCCCTAAAGGCCAAGGTGACAGCAATATAGACCACCTTTCCAGTCCTCTCCAAGGCCCTACTTTCCTTATCCAAAGGCAGGAGCTTGGTAGAGGGCAAAAGCTTAGAAGGCCTGCCAGTGGAGTCTGACACCATGGCAGGATTTGGAGGAAGACACTTAAACAGGTAGTGATAATCTTCAGGAACCATATAGAACCTGTCAGGTTTCTTAGGAGCAGAGGACTGAGAATCAGGAGTTTTAGAGGCAGCTGTAAAGGTGTCTAACAACGCAGCTAACATAGGAGGTGCTGCAGGTTTAGCTCTGTCCACCTGAAGCAACTCATAATACTACTACTGGATATCAGATTCCTGCGAAGAATCCCACTTAAATTATTCCATCATTCTGGCTGCTGTGTCCCCAAAAGGCATCTCCTCCAAAGGAGATTCAGAGCTAATGGATTCCTCTTCATCAGAGCCATAAGCCAAGGAAGAAGGCATCTGAGAAGAATAAGACAAAGACCCCTCATCAGACTTTGAATCCTTGTTCAAGGAATCTGGTTCCCTAGGCCTTTTAGAAGGAGTTGAAGTCCAAGGTAGAGTAGGCACAGAAACCCATTGGGGAGGTTTCAGAGCCATTAAGGCATTATTTAGGCCTTGAATAAACTCTTGCCATTCCCTTTGAGAGTCCTTACAATGTACAGAAGAATGTTTAGTCTTCTGTTTTTTGTTGGTAGGAATGTCAGCCTTAACAAACACCAGAGGATGTCCTTCTGTATCACTGTTGGAGTATTCTTTACAGTAGGGATCCCCTACCAAGGACATCCTAATGTCTGGCCAGTATACCAAAGCTTTTAGTTTTAAAGGGTATGGTGTACGTCACAAGTATGCCCCCCATGCATGGCTTAGGGCTTAGAGGTGACATCTGGATGTACCATCCTCAGAACTTCTTTGCCACCAGTCCACCCTCTTCGATCCTTGGTCTAACCACCCATTTGTCTGCTGGGTGTTCTTTGTGTTTCACTGTTGCAGTCATCACATTTGGGTTATCTGCTTGCAGTAGCCCTCATTCGGCTCGATTATCAAAGTCTTGGGTCCAGCGTCTGTTGCTGTCTCATCTTCCATGACGTCAGGTGGTCAGGGGTATAAAGCATGCAGCTGACGCCATTACATCAGTCTTTCTTATTGTGCGGTGCCTGAAGCAGATGCAGTTCGCAAGTGCCGGTTGGCCGACTCCTGAAATTTTCATTTTCGATATTCAGAACCGAAGTCTTCAGCTAAAGCTAACTACCCCATTGGGGAAACTTTTTCTTGCTCTAAACCGATGTCAGTAAAAGTCAATAGTTGTATTTCTTGTGGAAAGCAAATACTCGTTAAGGTTTTCAATCGTTCTGTATTCCTTGCCTAGGCTCTGACCACGACGTCCCTCGCTGTCGGTTTTTTGCCTTATTTAAACCATGAGCTATTTGTCGTCTGTACATTTTCGCTTCTAAATATTTTGGTACTCTGTTCAATTATCCAGATATGTCTTTGGTAAGCCACCCAACTACCGACTTTCCGAAAAAACGCAAAGATAAAGACAGGCTGCCTAGGTCCAAAGCTGCCAACGATGCTTCTCCTAAGCTAGTCGCCAGTTCGCCGGTACTCAGTGAGGCACTTTCACAGCCCCTGATACCCGCTACTTCAGATTCGCAGGCCACTACTGAGACCCATTTGGAGTCCAGTATGCCACGAGATGCTTCAACTGTGGAACCTGCGGATGTCTCTAACTTAGATGTGTCCGAAGCCGCTGTGCAGGCACCAGCTTCTGATGGTGTATTCAGGCCTGTTGACTTGCATATTAAACCAATGCCATCTTCTTCTTCTAGGCCTAAAACTCGAACCATGCCTAGGAAACCGATGCCCAGACCGCAGGGCCAGGCCTCTATGCCTAAAAAAACAAATGATAGGAATGGCTGAAGACCTTATTACTTTAATCAGGGGAAGCCAACCCCCCCCCCCCCCCGAGAGACCTAGGACTGAATTTGCTTATGATACTTCTGACCAGGATTCTGAAATTTCTGTCTCCTCTGATGACCAGGATTTACCCTTATCTGCCTATGAGGATTCTGACGCAGAGGACTCTTCCCTCTGCTTCTCCCCCAGAGGATTTTTCTTTTGTTAAAAGCTTGCATACTCTTAGGGAGAATTTTCACTGGGAAAGCCCAGGATTACTCTGATTCTAAAAAGAGGCTTAGAGATTTCTTACTCCTGCCCCAGCACAGGCCTTTAGCTATCCCTCCTGTGCTGGACATTGTTGACGATGCCTTTTCGGAATCTAGCTTGGCCCCTGACTCTTTACCTCCTGCTCCCAGAAAACCTGGTAGATATCACAGGGTTCCTGATTCTCACAAGTTCCTTTTTAAAAATCCTACTGCAGATCCTGAGACCATTTCACAGGGACCCAAGGGCATTAAGGCTACTACTGCCAAAAATCCTACCCTCTCTGATAGAGATTCCAGGGCCCTGGATAGATGGGATAAGAAGGTATACACCTCTGCAACCTTGGCCATCAGGGCCTTAAATTGCCAGTTTCATATGTTAAAGTGTCAGCAGCAGCATATTATTGGATTGCTTAAACAGAAAATGATGTTGATTCCTGATTGTGCTGAAAATAAGGATTTACAGGATTTAATGCATTCTGCTGAACAGGTTGGAAAACATACTTTCAATGTGGTTTTGATTCACTAGAGGCATCTTGCAGGGCTGCTGTCACCGGGTCTGTACTTAGAAGGCATGCTTGGCTTAAGGAGCAATCTTTGCCAGATCATGTTAGAACTAAATTGCTGGATGCTCCCTTAAATCAGGACCGCCTGTTTGGCGACAAAGCAGAAGTAGTTCTTAAAAAGATGGAAGAAAAAGCTAAATCTATGCAAACTGTTAAAGATTTCTTACAAGTGCAGCCTCCTAGATTTAGTAGGCATTGGCCCTCAGAAAATTGTTTTTTTCCTGCCTCTTCCAGGCCTTCTCAGTTCAAACCCAGAACCAGTAGAACACACAGGCTTTAGTCCCAGGTTTTGCACAGGACTAAGCAGTGGGGGGTTCCCACTTCCGAATCAGGGAGTAGTAAGACTCCCCACCTATGGTAAGCTGTGTCAATGACAACTTTAAAACTTTCAAGCACTTCTCAACTGACTGCTCCTTTAGGGGGAAAGATTTCTCTGCAGACAAAAAACTGGGAACTCGTTACCCAGGACAAATGGGTTTTAAACATAGTTTCCCAAGGATACAGATTTCACTTCCACACATTGCCAACCCCAAACAGTTGGCCAGATCTGCCCCCAAATCAGTGGACAGAGGCTCAAAAGCAAGTACTCTCTCTCTCTTAAGATTAAAGGCTATTCAGACTATACCAGAAGAGGAAAAGGGACAAGGTTTCTACTCAAGACTTTCTGGTACCCAGACAATAAAACTCATGGCATCCTATCCTGGATTTGTCCTTCCTAAACATCTTTTTTGGTGATTCCAAAATTCAAGATGCTAACTCTTCACCAGTTGCTTCCCATGATAGGCAAAGATGCCTGGTTGGCAACACTGGATTTAAAGGAAGCCTACCTGCACACCCCAATCAGGGAATCTTGCAGAAAATACCTACGCTTCAAAGCAGGCTATATAAAATTATCTGCACTGCCCTGTGGCTTATCTACTGCTCCCAGGGTATTCACAAAGTGCCTAGCTCCAGTCATTGCATTTTGCAGGCAAAGAAATATTCAAATATACCCATACCTGGACGATTGTCTAATTCAGGCAGAAAGCCAGGACATACTTTTGAATCATCTGGCATTTGTACAGAAGGTGTTAACTTGTCTGGGGTACACCATAAAAACGAAAAGAAATCACAGCTGGTACCCTGTCAGCAAATTATATTCCTGGGAGCAAGCTTGAACACAATTTTCCAGATGGCTTTCCTCATGCCAGAGAAACAAATTCATTTGACAACTTATTTCAAACTAGTGGCCACAAAAACCCTGCTATCTGCAAGGCAAATACTGCAAGCTTTGAGGTTCATGGCCTCGTGCATTCTACTAACTCCATATGCAAGACTGCATATGAAGAAACTACAGTGGTATCTAAAAAGCCTATGGTGTCAACATTCTCAGGATCAAGAAGCAATTATTCATATCATACCTTGCCTACGGTTAGAATTCCTTTGGTGGGCAGATGCCTGCCACCAAAACAAGGCACTACCATTCACTCTACCCCCTGCCAGCCAAACCCTAACAACAGACGCATCAGACTATGCATGGGGGGGCTGCTCACCTGGCAGGGAAGTGCATTCAGGGCAAATGGAACCCAAGTGAAATGCACCTGCATATCAATCAAAAAGAAATGTTAACTATACAGAATGCTCTGACGGCCTTCAAGGACCACATTTTTCCAGGACAATTAATGGTAAAGACAGAGACAACACCACTGTTAGGTGGTACATAAACGAGCAGGGGGGTACCCATTCTTACCCCCTCTGGAGACTAGCCATGGCTCTGTGGAACACAGCCTTGAGCTACTAAGTTCATCTACAGGCTCAGATCCTGCCAGAAAAACTAAATACACTGGCAGATGAACTAAGCAGAAATTTCATGGACCCACATGAGTGGAAACTGGAACGAAAGATTTTCAACATGTTGATCAACAGATGGGGGATCCCAGATAATAGACCTGTTTGTCTCCCCCCAGAACTACCAATTGGACAAATTTTGCACAATGATTCCCCACAAACAAGCTTGGAAAGTGGATGCTCTGTCCTTCAGCTGGAAAAATCTATCAGTTTATACCTTTCCTCCTCTGCCTCTCCTCTCCAAAGTACTACTAAAGATCAAACAGGACAAACCAAGGATGATACTGATTGCACCAGACTGGCCACACCAATACTGGTACCCCCTCTAGTGCAGTGTGTCACAGCTGGCCCCATGGCACCTACCTCAGACCCCCCCCCCACCCTGCTGTCTCAACAGGAGAGCCAGATTCTACCCCCTCAGCTTCAAACTTTGAACCTGGCCGACTGGCTAATTACCTAATCTCTCCACTACCATCCCTCAGTAAACAAGTGTTGGATGTCATTTTGGAGTCAAGGAGGCCTAGTACTAAAATATTTATGCTGAAAAATGGAAAAGATTCTGTGCCTGGTACCAAACTCAAGGGATGGCCACAGCAGCGCCCAATTTACCTCAGATTCTTCAGTACTTAACTGAGAGTCTTCACAAGGGCCTTTCCTTTTCCTCCATCAAAATTCACGCCTCAGCCATTTCAGCTCATTACAACACAGAACCCACCCCTCTTCTCACTACTGCTCAAGCAGTTCCTCAGAGGGGCCAAAAACTTAAGACCACCAGGGAGAGAGCCCCAACTCCAGCCTTGGACCTTAATTTTGTATTGGAAAAACTCACTCTTCCTCCTTTTGAGCCAGCTGCAACTGCAGAGTTAAAATTCATTTCTTGGAAAACAGCTTTCCTTTTAGCAGTCTCTTCGGCAAGAAGGGTATCTGAATTACAGGCCCTTATGGCAGTGGAGCCTTTCATCATCTTTCATGCGGACAGGGTGTCCCTCAGGACCAATCCCTCTTTCATGCCCAAGGTGGTATCCAGTGTGGCACTTAATCAGTCCATTCATTTGCCAACCTTCTTTTCTAATCCACAGAACAAAGGGGAACAGATACTGCACTCCCTAGATGTGCACAGACAACTTAGATTTTACTTGGACAGGACTAAACCTCAAAGGAAATCTGAAAAACTGCTGGTGGCATTTGCTGCAGGGGCAGAGGGGAAGGCTATTTCAAAGCAAACCATTTCTAAATGAATAGGCCATTGCATTAATTTCTGCTATAAGCACCATGGAAAACCTATCCCACAGGGGATTAGACCCCATTCAACCAGGGCTGCATCTACCTTTACAGCCTTTCTCAGAGGTGTCCCTACCAGGGACATCCTAGAAGCTGCTACCTGGTGTTCTGTACATACTTTCACCAAACATTACCATCTGCCAATTTTCTCTAAATCCAGAGCTGGCTTTGCCACTCCAGTCTTGCAGGGCCTTATAGCTGGTCCTAATGCTATCTAAATTCCTTCTCCCATCCTTAGCTTTGGGAATCTACCCAAATGTGATGACTGCAACAGTGAAACACAAAGAACATAGTACAGTTGTGTACAGTTGTGTACACTTACCATAAATGTAGATGTTCGAGTGTATTCACTGTTGCAGTCCTGGTTACCCTCCCTCCAGCCCCGTGACTTCTTTTGGCTATACCTCTACTTTCCTTTACTATGCTTAAAAGCATTTTGGTGTTATTTGCTTTTTTTTTTGGAGGTATGCCATTGTGTGTGTGTGTATATATGTATGTATGTATATATATATATATATATATATATATATATATATATATATAATTGCTTCCCATTAGGGGGGCACCTGACATCTGTGGCAAGAAAAAACTGATGCAATGGCATCGGCTGCATGCTTTATACCCCTGACTACCTGACGTCATGGAAGATGAGAACAACCGATACAGGACCCAAGTCTTTGATAATCAGGCCGACTGAGGGCTACTGCAAGCAGATAACCCAAATATGATGACTGCAACAGTGAATACACTCTAACATCTACATTTATGGTAAGTGTACACAACTGTACTTTCTGCTGCCTTCAGATAAATGCCCCGTTGGGGGTATTGATTTTATTTACCTTACGATTGCCTTGTAATAAGGATCTCCACCAAATGTCTCGCTCCTGTGATTAGTTTCTACTAGCTAAGGTGGATGTAGGTCTTTCCCTACCTGGATAACCTGCTTATTCAGGCCTCTGCACTTTACCATTTCTCTCTTGCAAAGTCTGGGTTTTACAGTAAATTTCTAGAAGTCATTCCTGACTTCTTCTCAGGATCACTTTTTCCTTAGTTGCAGGATCCAGACTGTTCCAATGCTGGCATTTCTGCTTTTACTTGGATTTGATGAAGTGGTAACCCCGCGAAAGCACTAATCCTCACCAATAAACCATTTTATTGTATATTTTTGTTGGCTGTGTTGGTTTGCTGACATTTTTTTTATTTATCCCTGCCTCCTTCCAAGGCCTAAATTCTCATTGCTTTCTTTCACTCCCTTCTTCCTCTGGCTTCAATAACGGCCAAAGAATTTCTGAGGGCAGTGGGCTACATGGTTTCCACCATTCCTGTGCTACCTCTAGCTAAGCTTCACATAAGAAAGCTTCAATGGTTTCTAAAGTACGTTTGGCTTTAACAGTCTTATCCTTTAGATTTTCTAGACCCTCTGCTTCCGTGCCTCAAGCTGGAATTTCAGTGGTGGATTCTTCGGTTGTACCTCAAACCAAGGCTTCCTTTTCAACCTCCAGTCCCCTCTCAGGAACTTTTCACGGATCCCTCAGATGTGGGATGGGGGGGCCTTCTTTGGCCCTGTGAAGGTACAGGGCCTTTAGTCACTTTGAGAAAAGAAAAAACACAATGGTATCAAAGAGATGAGTTCTTCTGCTGGCTTTTCAGGTGTTGATTCTCTTCTTCTTCCAGGGGCTCTCAAGATTCTCACAGACAGTACCAAAGTGATGTGATTTGTCAACATGCAAGGGGGGACAAGGTCTCATCTCCTGTGCAGGTTAGCCCGTCAGATTTGGGAGCCATCCAGTGTCAGATGACCCTTCAGGCAGTTAACATTCCCTCAGATCAGAGCATAGTGGCAGATTATCTGATGAGGCCCATAACACTATTCTACGAGTGAATGCTTCACAGGGATGTGTTTCTGGACATTGCCCACTGGTGGGGTACTCCTCAAGTAAATCAGTTTGCCTCCCTCTGAACAGACAACTTCCTCTATTTTGTGCCAGAGTCCCATGCCGTCTGGCTTGGAAGGTGGATGCCCTCTCTTTTTCTTGGAAAGTGATGTTTCTTTATGCCTTCCCTTCTCTCATTCTGAAAGTCCTGTTTAAGATAAAACAGGATGCTCCCAAAATCTTGCTAGTGATACCCTTTTGGCCCAGACTGAATTTGTTCCCTCCTCTTCTGCATCTTGCCAAAGGCAGTCATAAGTTACTTAACAGGGTGGACCTAGCCACACAAGACAAGGGATCTCTCATCCATCTCCACCTGTCCGCACTTCAGCTGACAATGTGGGTGATAAGGTTTTGATCCCTTACAGACACCTTTTTTTTGAGGATGCGCTTTGGGTCCTGCAGGAGCCCAGGTAACCCACTACTGGGAAATCTTACTTATCCAAATGGATGAGGTTTTCTGTTTTATGATCTAGCTTGTAACCTGGATCCATTTACTGTGGATGTTCCTTTGGTTCTCTCTTATTTGTTTGAATGGCTCAATGCTGGGTTGCCCTGTTGTTCTGTTAAGGCCCACTTATTAGCTATCAATGATTGCCTGCTTTTGACTCCCCCTTTAGCCTCTAGATTTGAGGCCAAACAGTTTCTTAAAGGTGCCCTTCACATAAGGCCCCTCAGGAGTCTTGCCTGTCCTTCCTGGGACCTTAATTTTGTTTTAGAAAAATTGACTCAGGCTTCTTTTGAGCCTACTGCTTCAGCTTCCTTACAGCATTGTTCTTGGGAGACTGTTCTTCTTTTGGCCCTTACTTCTGCCATACGGGTGTCTGAGTTGTAAGCCCTTATGGATGTTTCTTCTTCATTAGATGTTTTTTGTGTTTCACTGTTGCAGTCATTACATTTGGGGTAATCTGCTGGCAGGTTGCCCTCAGTCGGCCTGAATAACAAAGTCTTGGGTCTTGCGTCAGTTGCTGTCTCCTCTTCCATGACTTCAGGTCATCAGGGGTGTAAGACATGCAGCCGACGCCATTTTATTCAGTCTTTCTTGCCGCGCAGTGCCCGAAGTAGGAGCAGTTTGCAAGTGCCAGTCGGCCGACTCCTGAAATTTTCGCATTCAAGTTTCAGAACGGAAGTCTTCACCTAAAGCTAAGTACTCCGTTGGGCAAACTTTTTCTTGCTCCTTTCCGATGTCAGTAAAAGTTAATAATTGCATTACTTGTGGGAAGCAAATACCTCATAAGGATTTTGATTTGTACTGTATTCCTTGCCTAGGCCCGGATCATAACGTGCCTTGCTGTCGGTTTTGTGCTAGATTTAATCAACATACTATTAAGCGTCGGTATATTTTTGCTTGAAAATATTTTGGATCCAGATTTAATTACCCTGAAATGTCATCACTTAGCAATCAGACTACCAGAGGTCACAAAAAGACGCAAAGAAAAAGACAGAGACAGACCGTCGAGGTCCAAAACCAACGACGAAGCTTCTAAGTCAGTTGCCGGTACTCAGTGATGCGCTTTCGCAGCCCCTGATACCCGCTAGTTTTGAGTCGCAGGCCTCTACCGAGACCCAAGCGGAGTCCGGTATGCCGTGAGATTCTCAGAGTATTGAACCCGTGGATGTCTCTCCCTTGGATGGGTCCGGAGCCTCTGAGCAGGCACTGGCTTCTGAGGGTGTTTTCAGGCCTCAACATTTTTACATAAAACCGACGCCAACTTCAAAAACAAGATCAAAAACAGTTTCTAAGTCTAAAAAAACCAACGCAGGAGCCACGTGCTCAGGCCCCTATGCCTAAAAAACAGATTAAAATGTCTGAGGTCTTTACCTTGATCAGGGGGCTATTCAGCCAGTACCAGAACAGGAAAAAGGACAAGGTTTTTATTCAAGGCTGTTCCTGGTACCCAGAAAAGACAATGCATGGCGTCCAATACTGGACTTTTTCAATTTTGAACACTTACCTGGACATTCCAAAATTCAAAATGCTGACTTTACAACAGCTACTGCCTATGCCGGGCAGGAACACTTGGGTAGTGACTCTAGACTTAAAAGAGGCATACCTGCATATCCCAATAAGGGAATCGTGCAGAAGATACCTCCACTTCAAGGCAGGTTTTTTGCATTACCAATTCTCTGCACTGCCCTTTGGCTTATCTACTGCGCCCAGGGTCTTTACAAAGTGCCTCGCACCAGTAATTGCATTTTGGGGGACAAAGAAGCACACAAATGTATCCTTACCTGGATGACTGTCTCATTCAAGCAAAGAACATGGACATTCTTCTTCAACATCTGGCGTTTGTAAAAAGGCTTCTAACATGCCTAGGGTACACAATAAACAAAAAGAAATCACAACTGGTACCCTCTCAAATAATTACATTCCTGGGTGCTAGCTTGAATACAACTGCCCAGATGGCTTACCTTACGCCAGACAAACAAAGGCAACTGACAACATACTTCAAATAGATGGCAACAAAACCCAGTTATCTGCAAGACAAATTCTGCAGGCTTTGGGGTTCATGGCATCCTGCATTCTACTAATTCTATATGCAAGACTATATATGAGGAAACTTCAATGGTACCTAAAAAGTCTTATGGAGTCAACATTGTCACAGTCTGGAAACAATGATTCCAATCATTCCTTGCCTACAACAGGAGTTTCTTTGGTGGGCAGAGACATGTCACCGAAACAAGGGACTGTCATTCCCTCTACCCCCTACCACCCAAACCCTAACTACAGACTCATCAGAATATGCTTCGGGGGCCCACCTGGCGGGAGATGCATTCAGGGGCATATGGAGCCCAAAACAAATGCATCTGCATATCAACCAGAAAGAGATGCTAGCAGTTCAGAATGCTCTGACAGCCTTCAAGGACTTACTTCATCCAGGATAACTACTGATAGACGGACAACACTGCAGTTATGTAGTACATAAACAAGCAGGGGTGTACACATTCCTACCCCCTTTGCAGACTAGCCATGGCATTGCGGAACACAGCCTTAACTTACTAAGTACATCTTCAAGCTCAATTCCTGCAGGAAAACAAAATACTGTGGCAGATGACCTAAGCAGAAATCTTATGGACCCGCACGAGTGGAAACTGGATCCACAAATCTTCAGCATGGTAACACAGAAATGGGGGAGCCCAGACATAGATCTGTTTGTCTCTCCCCAAAATTATCAGCTGGACAAATTCTGCACAAGGACTTAATCACAGACAAGTATGGGAAGAGGATGCCCTAACCCTCAGTTGGAAAAACCTTTCAGTCTATGCCTTGCCCCCTCTGCCTCTTCTCCCCAAGGTCTTACTAAAGGTCAGACAGGAAAAACCAAAAATGATCCTAATTACTCTGGACTGACTTCGCCAGCACTGGTACCCAATCCTAAGGAATATGTCTCAGCTCCCTCCTTGGTACTTTCCTCAAATACCTTGTCTACTGTCTCAGCAGAACAATCAAATTCTGCACACCCAGCTCCAAACTCTGAACCTTGCAGCATGGCTGATCATTTAATTATTCAAACAACACCTCTCAGTAAATCTGTGATGGATGTCATTTTGGAAGCTATAAGGCCTAGTACTAGAAAATCTTATGCTGATAAATGGAAGAGATTCTCTGCTTGGAACCAAGCACAAGGAACAGACACAGCAAAACCAAATATTCTTCAGATTCTACAATACTTGACTGAGATGCTTGACACGGGCTCATCTTTTTCTTCAATAAAAATCCATTCCTCTGCCATCTTGACTCATTACAACACGGAGCCTCCCATCTTTTCTCATCCTCTGCTAAAACAGTATCTTAGAGGGGCCAAAAATTTAAGGCCTCCCAGAAGATCACCAACTCCTGCATGGGACCTCAATTTTGTGCTGGAAAAACTCACCCTGCCTTCTTTTGAACCAGCAGCTACTGCGGATATAAAATTTTTATCTTGGAAAACAGCTTTCCTTTTGGCAATCACTTCAGCAAGAAGGGTTTCAGAGCTACAGGCTCTCATGGCTCTGGAGCCTTTTATTACATTTTACCTGGACAGGGTGTCCCTCAGGACCAATCCCTCCTTTATGCCTAAGGTGGTATCCAGTGTGGCTCTTAACCAAACTATTCATCTGCCAACATTTTCCCTAAATCCGCAGAATAAGGGTGGAGGATTCTGCATTCATTGGACATACACAGACAACTAAAATTATACTTAAACAGGACCAAGTCTCTAAGAAAGTCTGAGCAGTTACTGGTAGCATTTGCTTCAGTGTCAGAGGGGAAGGCTATATCAAAGCAGACTATTTATAAGTGGATAAGCCACTGCATTTGTTTCTGCTACTTGCATCATGGTAAACTTGTGCCCAAGGGAATCAGGTCACATTCCACCAGGGCTGCCTCTACCTCAGCAGCCTTTCTCAGAGGAGTTCCAACCAAAGACATTCTAGAAGCTGCTACTTGGAGCTCTGTGCATACCTTCACAAAACATTATCATTTGCCTTTCTTCTCCAAATCCAGGGCAGGCTTTGCCACTGCAGTTCTGCAGGGCCTTATAGTCACCCCTAATGCTATTTAGTTCCATCCCCCCATCCATAGCTTTGGGATTCTACCCAAAGGTAATGACTGCAACAGTGAAACACGAAGTGTATTCACTGTTGCAGTCCGGGTTACCCACCCGCCCATCCCCCTTTTCTATAACTTCTCTTTCCTTCACTATATTTTACAGCCTTTGTGGTGTATTTGCTTTTAGATGAAGGTAAAGTTTATGTTGCTAAAAGTGCATCTATATATATTGCTGTTTAGTTATATTTATATATATATATATTTGCTCCCCATTTGGGGGACACCTGACATCTGGGGCAAGAAAAACTGAATAAAATGGCGTCGGCTGCATGTTTTATACCCCTGATGACCAGACATCATGGAAGAGGAGACAGCAACCGACGCAGGACCCAAGACTTTGTTATTCAGGCCGGCTGAGGGCAAACTGCCAGCAGATTACCCCAAATGTAATGACTGCAGCAGTGAATACATTCGAACATCTACATTTATGGTAAGTGTACACAAGTGTACTTTTTCCATAGGGACAGGGTGTCCCTTCGTACTAATCCTTCTTTTATGCCCAAGATGGTTAATGAGTTGTCTCTTAATCAGTCTGTTCATTTGTCCACTTTTTTTTCCATTCTCCGCAGTATGCTAGTGAGAAGGCTTTGCACACCTTGGATTTGCATAGACAACTTTGGTTTTATTTGGATAAGACTAAAGCTTTTCATAAATCTGATCAGCATTTTGTTTCTTTTCATCCTAGGCCTTTAGATTTGGCTGTTTCCATGCAAACCATTTCTTCTGGATATCTAAAGCTGTTTCTTTTTACTATTCTTTTCATGGAAGAGCCTTCCTCCTCCTGTTAAGGCTCATTCCACTAGAGCTGTGGCTTCTTCTGGTGCTTTTTTTCATGGGTTTGGATACTAATTCAATTCTTGAGGCAGAAACCTGCACTTCTGTGCATACCTCTGATTTCTAGAGGCAGAGCTGGCTTTACCAAGGCCATTCTCCATGGCTTTCTAGAAGGCTCTGATGACCCTTCCTCCTCCCTGTCTTCTTCCTGAGCTTTTGTATTTTCCCTATTGTAAAAAATACTGCAACAGTGATATGGAAGGACACAGAACAGTTGTGTAAAATCTTACCATAACAGTAGATGTCCTTCTCTTCACTGTTGCAGTATTCACTCCATCCCTCCCTCCTCCCCCTGGTCCTTTTTCCTTCTGGATGTATTTGTTACCTATTTTATCCTTGGACTGTCATTCTTACTGGGGCTTTTTCAGTTCTGAGGATGGTACATCTGGACACCACATTTATGCCCTGTGCTGTGCGCAGGGAGTATACGTGTGACATACGGTGTACCCTTTACAACCAAAAGGCTTTAGTATACTGGCCAGATGTTGGGCTGCCCTTGGCAGGGGATCCATATTGTAAAGAATACTACAACAGTGAAGAGAAGTAAGCTACTCTTATGGTAAGATTTTACATAACTGTACTTTCCAAACCTTAACGAGATTCATTTAAAGTACTCGGAAACCTCTTCCCTGACCAGAATCTGTCTAATCCATGTTCTCCTAGATGGCTCTGTGGTAAGATTTTACACAACTGTACTTTCCACCCTTGATAAGATTCAGTAAGAGTACCTGGAACCTCTTCCCTGACCAGAATCTACTGAATCCCTCTAGGACCCTCCAAGGTAATCAACTGAGGTTCCGCCTTGATGTCTGGAACAGATGCCTGAACAGCCTCAGAGGATGTGTGAAAGGAAGGATCCATGCTGGCATCTGATGGGGTCAAGGCAGAGGAATCCGAAGTCAACACTGGATGGCCTACAGAGCTATCACCCACTTCTAGAGAGACATCTAGTGGAAGCTGGGCAGCCACCTTCTTGTGTAACAGTTGTACTTCAGGGTTAACTGATTCTGCCATGCTGCTCTGGGCCAACTCACTGGTTCTCCAGATAGATGGCCAGGAAAGACAACCGGCTTTTAAGAGTCTTGGGCACAAACACCTTACAGATATTATAACAAGTATGGGTATGGAAAGCACACAAACAAAGAAGTCACTGTTCATGACAATCCTTAGGGGGAATCTGTTTCCCACACTGACACTTTTCCTTCTTGGATAAAGTGAACTCCAGGTAATCAAAAGACAACAAGATCAACAGTAGGAAAGAAAAAATACCCCAACGGAGTACTTGTTTGAGGGTTAGGTATCAGTGCAGCAAAGGGCATTTAGACTTATGATCGACGATGGTGTTCGGACTAGTGGCAAAGAAGTCTGGGGTAACTGCATCTGTATATAACCTTTATGCCCTACTTCCTGAGCAGGAAGCGTATTTGTGACATATGATGCACACAAGATCTAAAGGCTTTGGTATACTGGCTGGACATTGGGCTATCCTTAGCAGGAGATCCCCAAAGTGAAGAATACTGCAACAGTGATATAGAAGGACATTGACATAGTACTTTATGGTGTAAGCAAGACTTGCTAAGGAGCCAGGGAAAATTCAGAGTACCATACTGCATCTTTTGTCCAGTGAGTTATGGAGAATGGAGTCACTCATAGAGATCTATTGTTATGGTAAGTACAATAGCTTACATGTATGATATTAATGTGAAGTGTAAAGAAACAAAGAAAACACCTTTTGTTTGTGTTGCTAATCTGGTGTTTAAAGGAACAAGGAAAGAGGATTTGGTTGTAGGATGTAAAAGAATAGAGGGAGGACATTTGAAAGATTTTTCATGACACTTGTGAGAATTAATGGAAAGGATGGAATAGGAGAGTGTAGGAAGTAATTTTCAGGAGTTGTATGGTGAGGTACACTGTGTGGACGGTAGACAGGAGCTGCATAAGAAATAGGATTGTGGAAGGTAGTAGTCAGTATCAGATGTACAAAGGAACAAAAGGTAAGGAGGCCAAATGGTTTCCAGCAGGATATACTGAAGACTGAGGACAGTTTAATCAAAGTGTTCAGAGGCATAGTGAGAAAAGAAATTGTGGTAGGCTTTCCAAAAGGGAAAGTGAAAGGCAATGCTGAGCATACTACAGACATGTGACCTATATCGTTATGTATTACTGATGTAAAATTATTTGCAAAGGTGTTACCATACAGTCATGAAAGGGTGCTGCTAATGATGACCCTAAGAGTACTCTGGTATTTTAAAGCGAGATAATCCAGTAACTGTTGGTTGTTTAAAATGTTAAACTGGTTGAGAGGAATGCTATGGGGATGGCTGCTGTAGTATTGTTTAATATCCAGAAAAGGCATTGATACCACAGACCTTTAAACAGATGCTCAGAGAAGGTTTTTTTTTTGGGGGGGGGTAAGGGGTAGGGGTACAATCAATATATGCGAACCAAACAGTAAGGGAGATGTTTGCAGGGGGGAGCTTCAGTGCAGTAAGCCTAGGAAGAGGGATACTAGTTAGGGCTGCCTGTTTTCAATGTGTAATTTGTATTGATGGTGGAGAAACTGGCTTAAAGGGTTAAGATTTGACTCATTTCTGCCTATAGTGCCAGTCTTGCAATCTGCAGTGTGTGTGTGTGTGTGTGTGTGTGTGTGTGTGTGTGTGTGTGTGTAGCTGGTGACCCAAATGCACTGGTCATTAAGTGAGAAAGTGTGATTTTTTTTTTAATGCCATATTATGAATATGTGCCATATTAATATTTGTTAATAACGTGACCCAGAGAATATATGGTGCTTTATTGAATAAATTGAACATTATATACTTGCTGTCTGCCTAATACCAATCTGCAGATATTCATGCTTATTTAGTAATAAGAGATGCATGCTTGTCATACTTCTGTAAGTATCTCGGGCGTCACTCACCTGACCACATTGTGTAACAGCATTTCACATTCAGTCACCACGGAGGTCAAGAACGTCTCCTCAGACATATGAGAGTACTCTGTTCAAAAGAAAATTAGTTGTTTTTGGATATGTGTATATATGCCAGATGCTGACTTGAATCACAAGGTGTTTATATGTTTCTCCATTGTATCAAAATAAAGCATACACAATGGTGGAAAACCTTTGCACAGATGGTGTCTGCTTTGCAGATATTTATTTACATTTGCCATGAAATACACAAATACGAATAGAAATCATTGTGCAGATTTTTTCAAAAAGTCATGCTATATACAAAACTGCTTTGCAGCAAATTGGAGATCACCTCTGCTTGAATATAAGTCACACTGATAGGGTCTATCTACTGCAGTTGGAGAGAGATTAATAGTTTGTAAAATTATAGTAGTAAAATGTACGTGTGTTATATCATTACTTGTCCAACAAAATCCCTATTAAGTCTGTCTGAGATATTAATTTCATCATTGGGAAGAGGAGTGTGTGCTGAAGAGCTTTTGTATTTCTTTCCTAGCATTCATAGTTGTTCTAGATGTATACATTTGTTCACATTTAGGTTGCAAAACTACATTCTCATGACTTTAACTCAGGCGAATGCTGTGTATCCAGGAAGTCTGCAGGTACTAGGAGGTGTAAAGTTCCACTCAGGCAATATGTTAATGAGTTAAGGGTGTAGGGGAAGCTAAGCATCAAAAGTAGCCTTAACCTTTTCATGGTTGACTGCATGATGTTACCAGATGATGATGCAGAAGTGTTGCCCCTGGTTATGAATATCTTTAAAATATTGGGGCAAGAGTTAGAATTTAAATTCCTTTCAAAATACAAATGATTA
This sequence comes from Protopterus annectens, assembly GCF_019279795.1. Lineage (NCBI taxonomy): Eukaryota > Metazoa > Chordata > Ceratodontiformes > Protopteridae > Protopterus > Protopterus annectens. The sequence goes on from NC_056745.1 coordinate 459,236,014, forward strand.
TTAGGACCGGAGTATGTTTAGAGTTACCATGCTCAAGGAGAGAGAGAAGGGGGATTTCCAAGGGTTAAGGCATGCATCTCAACCTGCAGACATCAACAATCTGGATAAAGGACCATGAAAATTGCATCTGACTAAAAAGTCTGGGTTCTAATTAGCATATGGTGTGCTTGGATAATAATGGAACTCCTCCAACCTCATTCGGATTGTGGGATACCACCACTCGAAGAAAAAAAAAAGAAAAAAAGGAACTTACCCCCACCATATATACACAGTTTGAGTAACTTTTTTGTGAACTCTTTCATACCTAGCCTGAGCAGAATTTCAAACCTCCTGGCACCTGCAGAGTTCCTCCTGGACAGCTTTTGCTAGAGAAAAAATTGTGGGACTGTAGTTTTCCAGCCTACCTATAAACAAATGTAAAAATCTCGAAAACTATAAAGTTATGTAGCAAAAAGTTAAAGTACAAAAATTACTCCTCTTCACAATTTTAAATTAGCATATTCCTGACATGAAATTAATTTTTTGAATATTACTATTAGAAGAGAAGGAATGGATATTTCTACTTGTCTCTATCGAAAAAAGGTGCAGGCAAATTGATTCCTGTGTAGACAAAGTATGCATCCAAGGCATGTTTATAAAGGTGTAGTAAAAAGCCAGGTTTTACCAGCCAGCAGACTAACCATCGATTAAGTTTCTATAGAGCTAGTGTTGAACAAATGACTTAAGGAATTTGAGCAAAGGAATTGAGAAAGTCATTTCTTAATGGAAGTTTGTGATGTAATTAAAGGGAGGGCCAGGCAAGACCGTTCTTCTCTGATAGTGCTGTAGGGAACACCACCTATAAACAACCAAGAAGTGGCGATGGAAAAAATAATAAACGCACAAATAAAAATAAGTTAGCTATCTGACTAAATGTAACTCTAGAACAAAATAAGTTATTAATATTATTAAACAGAATTGGCCAGTACTAACGACTATACCAGAATTAAGGGAGTACTTAGGGGAAAGTCTTGTATTTGTGTATAGGAGAAGTTAAAACATAAAGCAATAGCTCTGCTTTAAAGATTTGAAATCTAAAAAGGGTGGTTGTCCTCTTACATAAAAGGTACCTTTCCATGTTATAATTTCTCATTTTGTAAAGTATACTAAAGCATACAAGATTTGTTCATCAAGTTACTGGGAAGGAATGTTTGTTTAATTATTTTGCTACATGTACTACAAAGAATATAATCTATCAGGCAGTTTGTGATAATTGTTCCAGATTCTACATAGGAAAAGTAAAGAAGAAAAAGTAATAGATTGAAAGATAGAATCTCAGAACGTTTATTTGACATTAGCAGAAGATTTTAACCAATTCATAGATGAAATGGGGGTAAAACATACCTTTAAGTTTAGGGTCATACAAAATAGTAGCTCTGCTTGGGGAGGGGGGCGGGTGATCTTGGTTCAGAAACAGAAGTCGCAGAATTTAGTTGGATAGTTAGTTTGGATGCAGATAAACCTGGTTTGAACTCCACAGTTAGTCTTAAGCCATTATTAAAAAGAAACAAATCAATTTATAAATGTTTATCTGTCTGCATTATATATTATGTATACATCTTTTAAATATTTTTAAATGTTTTTTGAAAATGTTTTTATTGTTTGGAAGAAAATGTGTATATGTTTTTAAACTAGGGACGTCCCTGATTGACGCTATCATGTAACTGGGGATAGTGTATAAAAAGTGATGTAATTGTAAGCCTATACATTGAGAAATGGTGTTTTACATGAAAGCTTTGCAACTGTTGTAGTAAATTATTTTTATGCTGGTGTTCAAAAATTGTGACTTGTTTTTTTGAGTTCTATTTATGTGCCATTGAGCCTGTGCTTTGCAACCTCTGCACTGCTTGTTATATTCTCCAATCCAGCCCTAACTGATCTGCTAAACTTTCACAAAACAAGCAGCATTAAAATTACCCAATCTAAGGATTTAAACTTCATCTGTGACATAAACAAAGCAGGAATGCTTCTCAGGTTGTCCCTTCTCTGGAACAGACTCCCCTTTCATTTCAAACAGAGCTGTTCCCTAAATCTGTTCATAGGTTAGTACTAGGCTAATGGCCCTGGAGCCTTTACATGCCTAGCCCATAAAAGTGCCCTAGCATTGTGCCGCCGGCATTAGTTCCCAGTCCCTCTATCAATTAGAGATTCTGGAATGATCCCCAGGGTGAATTTTCTATTTCCCATCCACTCCTCAAGATTTCTCTTGAAAGAGGGTCAGTGAGGTGCTCTGCTTGACATGTGTGGGAAGTCTATTCTAGGGCATGGGCAGTGTGTGGGTTATGAACCTGTCCCTCCAGCATGGTTTGTCGATTGTGGTAATGAGGTTGACGTTTCTGGAGTGTGTGGTGTGGAGGGATTGGGATTTCTTTAGATGTAGCATTTCTAACAGAGCTGTGTCAGATTACCTCTTAGTAGACGACATGAGACAGAGAGAGTAGCTGGAGTTTTTTGAGTCTGTCCATTTAGGACATATGTGTAAGGCCTAGGATCCTCTTCGTGAGGTACTTTTGTGGCCTCTCCAGCTGTTGCAGGTGTCTAGTGAGGTACATGCCAAATGGGACATTATACTCTGATTGGTCTAATGAGGGAAGAGTAGAGAGAAATGATGACCTCTTTCTTCCTGGATGCAAAACCCTTGGTAATGAGATGTGCCACATAGAAGAACTTTCTGACCACATTGGTAATGTAGTGGTCAAAGGAGAGGTTGTTGTCAACCTGTGTCCCCAGATTTCTTATAAACGCCTTCAGTGTTCAGTGGGCTCCCATCGATGTGGTAATTAGTGGAACTGAGTTTTTCCCAAAGGGGATGTCGACGCCACATAATCCCAGAGCTCCACCATGTCTCTTTTTATATAGTCCAGGGAGGTGCTTCTCAGGTCATTCACACCCACATAGACAATGACAGAGTCATACTTGTACTTGTGGAGTGACTTGAGTGCGTGTGTTATGTGTCTGATTCTGGCACCTTATAGACACCTGACTGTTACCTTCTTCTTCTTCAACCTAGTGAGTGGGACATCAGTGTGCCTCACTATTGAGTAACCTATAATTATTGTATTGGGCAAGCTGTTTTGCCTTGGGGGCTTAGGTTGAGGGGCAAACTGTGTAGGTAAGCTATGTGTCTTGAGGCTTGTGCTGTGTTGTGGTGATCGAATGCATTTCTGCCTTGGAGGTCTCAGCTGTTTGGGTAGATTTGTATTGAGAGCATCCGCGAAGGTGGGTGTGTGGTTTGTGTTTTTATGTGTAGACTGTGCTGGTAAGTGTTCTGGAGGGCTGTGTGTTCCATGTGGTGTGGGGCAAGTGTTGACTTTCTCCTCTTGACCAGCTATTCCAGTCTTTGCTGGAGAGTGCATGGCTTCCAGTTTGGGTATATAAGTGCATCTCTCGTAAGTCTGAATGTTAGAGGAGGTAGGAGGAACAAGATGTCAGTGTACATGAGGCAGTTGCTACATTGCCTCAGGATGCCCAGGTTCACCAGGTTAATAGGAGAAAGCACTGAGACTGACCTTTAGACATGCCTGGAGGGGTGGGCATTAATAATAAGTACTGGAGCTGTTTCCGTGTAGAACGTTTAGTGCTGGTAGCACTTTTGTGTGCTACAGTAATTGATACAAGAAGTCTGGTAAATTGCTGGACTAATAAGCTAGTAAAAGTGCAGGAGAACTAGTAGATCTAAGGGAAAAATTGAAGAGCAGACTTTGGTATCGCTCAGAAGCTTACAAACAGTCCTGGATACAGCAAATCTGTATCTGGACTAGACTAGTTACAGGAAAGGCAGGAAAAGTGCAAACGCAGACTTTTAAACCAGAAAGTTTAATTAGTAAGGAAGTTATAAAAAGCTTATAAACCAACAGGTTTTGCATCATCACGCATTTTCAGAACAATAACAACTATGAAACACTAATGTCTGGCATTAAGTGATGGTAGTACTTAGTGATTTACCAGAAAAATCCCAAATTTTGTGAATCATTATCATCAGCCTCCTTTTTCCCATTTTCTACACGGGGTCAGGTTATTGTGTTAACTGTCGCATCTCCATCTCTCACGATTCCATACCACACTTCTGCCTTCTTTGACACTCATGCCCGACTGTCACAGATCTTTCACACAATCCATCCACCTCTTTGTTGGAGGTCCTTATTTCCTCTTACTTTCTTCCTGTCCAAAATCATCTTCGCCAGATTGTCTTCTGCTTTTCTGCATGTGTCTGAACCACCATAATCTGTTCTCTTTGATCTTTTCTGCAATTGGAGCTACTTTGACCTCTTCTGTTATGTCCTTATTTCTTCATCTGCCCCACAGTGTGCATCCTACCATCCATCTCAGACACTTAATTTCCATCATCTGCTCTGCATTTACTGCCCAAGTTTCTTCACCATACAGTAATAGTCGTCACACCACTATCTTGTACACCTTACTTTTCGGCTTCTTTGTCATTCTTCTGACATAGACTACAACTGAGACACTCTATACCAGTTGGCTGCAGCCCCTCTGATTCTAGCTTTGACCTCTTCATTCAGACTTTTCTTCTCCTCAACCACCCCTCCCAGATACTTGAAGTATTTACCTGTTCCACTGTCTTCTCTTCTGTCTCAATTCTCAGCTTCTTCTGATTTCCCCAATCTGCTGCCATTACCACTGTCTTGATATGTGTTTAGTTTCATCCCATGTGCCTCCAGTTTTGCATTCCATTCCCCTATACTTTTATGAAGTTCTTGCTCCGAGTCTGTAATGCCACATTGTCTGCATACAGCAGTTTTGTTGATCAGTCCCCTCCAACCGGTTTGCTAATGTAGTCCATCATCAGTATGAGCAGCAGTGGGACTCGGTGCTGAACTCTGGTGCATACCCACTCCCACTGGGAATTTCTCTTTGGGATGGAACACTGTTCATATTTGAGTCATTGGATGCTTGTACATAGCCTGCACTAATTCTACCAATGTTTATGGGAATTTGAACCACCTGAGTACTGCCCATGTCTGTTTTCTTGGGATCTTGTCATATGTTTTCCCCAAGTCTAGGAATGCAGTTGGACTCTTTCCTCATCTCCAGCTTCTTCTCAACTAGCTGTCTCACTGCAAACATTGGGTCAGTTGTGCTGCATCCTAATCTGAATCTCAACTGTTCATCTTCTATCTTGCATTCTGCTGCTCTCTGTATCTGTTTGTCAGTCACCCTCTCCAGAACTTTCATGCAGTGTGACAGGAGATGTTCTTCATCTCACATTGCTGCAGTCCTAACACTTGGGTAGTCCGCTGTCCCAGTCGGCCCGAATACCAAAGTATAAGGCTGACGTCGGTCAAGGCGCATTTGTCTGACATCAGGACGTCAGGGTACAAATGCGCATGACCGACGTCATATCCTCAGTCTTTTTTGCCGCATGGTCCGATGCAGAAGCAGTATTGCGAGTGCAGGTTGGCGTTCTGAAATTTTCTGAAGTCGGAGTTTCAGACCGAATCAAAGTTGGCTAAGTACCCGTTGGGGAATATTTTGGTTTTTCTTGCCTCAGTATTTAACCGGATGTCAGAAAAAGTGAATAACTGTATTTCTTGTGGGAAACAGATACCTCATAGAGATTACCATACATTGTGTATACCTTGCTTAGGGCCTGAGCACGGCGTTGTTGGCTGTCGCTCTTGTGCTAGATTTAACAAACGCACTATTAAAAGAAGATTAGATTGTGCCAGGTTAGTTTTGGGAAGCGTTGTAATTACAACATGCCGTCGGATGCTCCGGCCGCTTAAATCTAAAAGCGCAAGGACAAAGCAGCGAAGCCTAGGGTGGAAGAACCGTCTGTCCCGGACGCCGGTTCTTTAGAGGGCTCGGTGGAGCCGGTGGTTCTACCAGAAGTTCCTTTGGATTCTCAGGGAGAGACTTTACTGTTACAAGATGTGTCCTCTCAGGAGGTAGGCCAGGCTGAAGGGGCTTCTCAGGTAGCTGTTCTCCCTCCCTTCCTAAGGTGGTTAGGCCTCCCCTTCTGTTTCCAAGGCTCCTTCTAGAGGCAGGCCAGGGTTAACTTCAGTGGGGTCTCCCCTAGTTCTTCAGGGTCTCTGCCTAAGAAACATATGCTTAAAATGACAGAAGATTTGATTACTATGATTAGAGGTTCTATACCCCTGATAAGAGGCCTAGGGTGGAACCTGAGCTTGAGAGTTTTGAGCAGTGTTCGGAGGCTTCTGAGCCTTCGGCTGAAGACTTGCAGGAGTATCCTCCTTATTCTGATTCTGATGTAGATGACTCTACACCTTGCTTCTCCTCCTGAGGATTTTTCTTTTTCAGAGACCCTTCATTCCATGAAGGAGCATTTTAAATGGGAAGGTCAAGATTTCTCTGATTCTAGGAAAAGGCTTAGGGAATTTTTGTTTCTACCCCAGCATAGGCCTTTAGCTATACCTCCTGTTCTAGATGTGGTAGAGGATGTTTTTGCAGAGGCTTCCCTGAACCCTGATTCTTTGCCTCCTGCCCCAGTTAAACCGGACAGGTATTATAGGGTGCCTGAAGCTCATAAGTATCTTTTTAAGAGTCCTAGGGCAGACCCAGAAACTGTTTCTCAGGGCCCTAAAGGTGTTAAGGCTTCTGTTGTTAAAAATCATGTTCCTTCTGATAAAGAGGCAAGGGCTTTGGATAGATGGGGAAAAAGGTGTATACTTCTTCCACTTTAGCCATGAGGGCTTTAAATTGCCAGTTTCACATGTTGAAATACCAAAATTATCTCCTTTCACAATTGAAGTCTAAGGTAGATGCTCTGGCGGAAGGTATTGAGTGTAAAGAGTTGCAGGATTTAGTTCATGTTTCTGAACAGGTGGGTAAGCATTCCTTGCAATGTGGTTTTGATGCTGTACAGGCCTCTTGAGGGTGGCAGCCACTGGTTCTGTTCTTCATGAGGCACGCCTGGCTCAGGGATCAGAATTTAGCTGAACATGTAAAGACAAGGATTTTAGATGCTCCTTTACAATCTGATGTGTTATTTGGTGCGCCTGTGGACGCAGTTTTAAAGAAAATGGAGGACAAGGCTAAGTCTATGCAGACTGTTAAAGATTTTTAGCAGGTTCAGCCTCCAAAGTTTACTAGAAGTTGGCCTGCGAAGGGGTGGACCTATCCTTCTTATCATTCACAGCCTAGGGGTAGACCTAGCCGTGGTAGGGGCAGAGCTCAAGGTTCTTTTAGGCCTAGAACAGGCAGTTCGCCTGCCCAGTCTTCTGGTGAGGGCAGGGGTCAGTCCTTTAAGTAAGCAGACCCAATGACTTGCCTTTTCAGCTGCCAGAGCCTTCTCGTCTGGCAGCACCTTTGGGAGGAAGGCTGGCACTTTTCAAAGAAAACTGGAGTGTTATTACCCAAGACAGATGGGTATTGGATATCGTTCACCACGGTTACAGGTTTTATTTCCATACCTTGCCTCCTTTCAAAGGCATGCCAGACATTCCTCCTATACAAAGAAAAGAGGCTCACAAGCAAATTTCTCTGTTGCTCCAGATAGGGGCCATTCAGCCGGTTCCTGTGCCAGAAAGGGGCCTAGGATTTTATTCTCGCCTGTTCCTAGTACCAAAAAGGGGAACACGTGGAGACCAATTTTGGATTTGTCTATCCTCAACACTTATTTGGACATTCCCAAGTTCAAAATGTTGACGTTACAACAGCTTTTACCTCTGCTGGGCAAAGATCACTGGATGGTAACTTTAGATCTCAAGGAGGCTTACCTTCATGTGCCTATCAGACTCAGTTGCAGGAAGTATCTGCGTTTCGAGCTGGAAATTCCCATTATCAGTTCTCTGCATTGCCCTTTGGCTTATCTACTGCCCAGAGTATTCACAAAGTTCTGGCTCCAGTTGTAGGCTCTTTTCAGGCTAAAAGGAATACAAATCTATCCTTACTTGGACGACTGTCTGATTCTGGCTCAAGAAAAGGACGAGCTTCTTCAGCATCTGGAATATGTGATAGCAGTGCTAAGATGCCTGGGGTATTCTGTGAACGAAATAAAGTCCAGTCTAGTACCCTCTCAAGACATGTGCTTTCTGGGTGTGAGACTGAATACAGCAGCCCAGATGGCCTTTTAACCCCGGACAAACAAAAGAGTCTATCCCTTTACTTCCATCAACTATCTCATCAGTCCGTGCTGACTGCAAGGACAGTCCTTCAAGCATTAGGGTTCATGGCATCTTGTATTCTGGTGCTTCCCAATGCCAAACTGCATATGAGGAAGCTACAATGGTATCTCAAAATGTATGGACACAGCACTGCCAGGATCTGGACACTGTCATTCAAATAATACCTTGCATTCAAAAGGAATTTTTGTGGTGGGCTCAGGAATGTCACCTAAACAAGGGACTCTCTGTGACCCGGCCAGAGGTGAGTCAGATTCTAACGACAGATGCCTCAGACATAGCTTGGGGAGCTCATCTGAATGGAAAGTGGATACAAGACAAGTGGCCTGCCAGACTACAGCATCTACATATCAACATGAAGGAGATGTTAGCAGTCCAGTTTGCATTGATGGCTTTCAAGGAGTTACTTCTTCCAGGGCAGGTGTTGATTCTAACAGACAACACAACTGTCATGTGGTACATCAACAAGCAAGGGGGAACACATTCTTATCCTCTATGCAGGCAAGCAATGATTTTGTGGGAGACTGCGCTCAGCTTGCAGCTTACTCTTCAGGCAAGGTTTCTGCCAGGAGCACAGAACTCCTTAGCAGGTGTGTTAAGCAGGCAAATCATGGATCCCCACAAGTGGAAACTGGATCTTCATGTATTTCAAAAATTGACAGTGTCATGGGGAACTCCAGACATAGATCTGTTCGCTTCTCCACTAAACCACCAGCTGCCAAAGTTTTGCACGAAAAGTTTTCATCACACAGCTTGGAAAGTGGATGCTCTTTCGTTCAGTTGGGAAAATCTTCATGTGTATGCCTTTCCACCTCTGCCTCTCCTCCCAAAGGTACTCCTAAAGGTCAGACAAGACAAGCCAAGGATGATTTTGATAGCTCCAGATTGGCCTCGGCAACACTGGTACCCATTACTGAGGAATCTGGTAAGAAAGCCTCCATGGCCTTTACCTTTAATTCCACACCTTTGTCTCAGAGGGACGGTCATCTACTCAATGTCAAGCTTCACTCTCTTCATCTAACAGCCTGGCATATTCTGTTTTGAACCACAGCAGGTCTCAACTTCCTCAACAAGTTTTGAATGTGATTATGGAAGCCAGAAGACCTAGTACACGTAAAGTGTATGCAGAAAAATGGAAGAGATTTTTATTTTGGAGTGCAGCAAAGGATCTGGATGTTTCTGAGCCTAATTTGAGTGTGGCTCTTCAATATCTTACTGAGCTATTGGACAAAGGTTTGTCTTTCTCTTCCATTAAGATTCATGCTGCAGCAATTTCAGCTCACTATGATTGTGACCCACCATTGTTTTCTCATCCTTTGTTCAAGCAATTTCTTAGAGGGCAAAGAATATAAGACCCCCACGAAGAGCTCCTACTCCTGCTTGGGACCTCAATTTTGTATTGGAGAAACTTACTCTACAACCTTTTGAGCCTGCGGCTACTGCTGAGTTGAAATACTTGTCATGGAAGACTGCTTTTTTGTTGGCCATTACTTCTGCAAGAAGGGTTTCTGAATTGCAGGCCCTTATGGCGGTGGAGCCTTTTTTGATTTTTCATAAGGATAGGGTATCATTACGTACTAATCCTTCATTTATGCCTAAGGTGGTTTCTAGTGTGGCTTTAAACCAAACTATTCATTTGCCTACTTTTTATGCAGATCCCCAAAATAAGGGGGAAAAGATTTTGCACACTTTAGATGTACATAGGCAGTTGCGTTATTATTTAAGCAGGACTAGGGATTTTAGGCAGTCTCAGCAGTTGTTTGTTTCTTTTGCTTTGAGTTCTCAGGGCAAGCCTGTGTCAAAACAAACTATATCTAAGTGGATTGGGTTTTGCATTGCATTCTGTTACTCCCATCATGGCAAGGAGATTCCAGCTGGGATTAGGCCTCATTCCACTAGGGCTACTGCCACTTCAACAGCATTTCTAAGGGGGGTGGCAACTAAGGATATTTTGGAGGCAGCTACTTGGAGTTCAGTGCATACTTTCTCCAAGCATTACCACCTTCCTCTCTATTCTAAGTCCAGGGCTGGTTTTGCCACTGCTGTGTTGCAGGGCATTTTGGCAGCTCCTGCTTCATTATAGTTTAGCCATCCTCCCTTACCTCTGCTTTGGGATTCTACCCAAGTGTTAGGACTGCAGCAATGTGAGATGAAGAACATAGTACAGTTTTGTACCTACCATAAATGTAGATGTTCGAAGATCCACATTGCTGCAGTCCAATTTTCCCTCCCTCCTTCCCCTCTATGTTTAGGGGTGGTTGTGTGGGTGAGGTTCTATTTTTTGTACATTTGTATATATTGTACATATTTTAGGCACAGGAGTGTTTTGGTGTTTTTTGGTTTTGGCCTTATCTTTTTAGGGTCTTCTGACATCTGGGGCAAGAAAAGACTGAGGATATGACGTCGGTCATGCGCATTTGTACCCTGACGTCCTGATGTCAGACAAATGCGCCTTGACCGACGTCAGCCTTATACTTTGGTATTCGGGCCGACTGGGACAGCGGACTACCCAAGTGTTAGGACTGCAGCAATGTGGATCTTCGAACATCTACATTTATGGTAGGTACAAAACTGTACTTTTGATGACTGTACTGCTCACAATTGTGGATGTCCCGTGTTCTTTTACACTGGCATGAGTATGCTTACACTTCAGTCATCTAGGATATGCTTTTTTCTCCACACTGCTGTCAGTACTGTCTAGAACCATTTCTCCTGTATGTCACCCAGCATCTGTATCATAGCTGCTGTGACCTCATCTGAGCCTTCTGCTTCACCTAACATCATTTTCCGTAGTGCTATTCCTACGGCTTCTAGGGTGTGCTGTTCCTCTTCTCTCATCGTCTGCTGTTTCTGAGGCACTACAGCCTCTGTGGGGCTTTTTTCATTCAGAAGCTGCTGGAGGTACTCCTTCCATCTGCCTTTGATGTCCTGTGGACTGGTGATCAGTTTGTTACTGGTATCCCTTATGAAGGGTGTCTGACTATCATCTTTTTATCTTTCTGTCTTTGCCATGCAACCTGATCTAGTTTATTTGTGCCACCTGTTGAGTCACTTTCCAGAAGGTGATAAGACTGTCTCCGATGTCCTGTTCTTTGCTATTGCAAATCCTTTTTTAGTTTCTTTGTTAGCCATACAGTTTTTCTTCCTAGCCTGGTCAGTCTTTTCCATCTCCCACTTTTTCCTGCACTCCCCCTTTCTTTTGATGACTTTGTGGACTTCTGCATTCCACCACCAGCTTTACTTATGTACCTTATTTCCAAACCTGGCTCAGCCAAATATCAGTTCCGTATTCCTTACACATGCTGTTTTGAGGTGCTGCCACTCTTCAATTCCACCTATTTTCTCCTCTTCTTAGGGTGCTAGAGCCCTGAGAAATTCCTTGAACTGTTGTACCTTCTCTCAACTTCCAGGTCTTCAGCCTGGTGTGTGTTGACCTTAGAGCCTTATCTGACCACTGCTTGCAGCCAATTGTGAAAGCCAGTGGTTTATGCTGTGCTGCCAAATGTTTCAGTGGTCAGTTTGTGTCCTTTCCTTACTAAGAGGAAGTCTAGAGTTGCATGTTGGCCACTCTTATGTGTGATCTTGTGATTGTTTCTCTTTCTGAACCATGTGTTGGATACTGTCAAGCCATTTGCCAGACAGAAATCTAGAATGATCCCATCTTCTTTATTTCTGTTGCTCCACCCACGTGGACCCAGGTAATCCTCATATCCTGCTCTGTCTATCTTGATATGTGCATTCAAGTCATCTATTACCAACACCAATTCATGTTGTCCTGCTTTATCTAGTACTGAATGCACTCTCGTCGCTATCACAACCCTGCTGCAGGGCATAGGTTGAGATTATGAATACTTCCCTATCATTACACTGAGTCTGTCACTAATTCTGATGATATTCCTCACTGAAGCTTCTCTGTCTCACCACAATTCCCACACTATTTCTGGCTTGTCCTCCTCCTGAGTAGTATACTCGGGATCATAAGCCGAGTGGTTTCACTGCACTGCCCTTCCATCTTTCCTTTTGGATACATAGGATGTCCAGCCTCCTCCATATCATCATGTCATCCACTTTCAAGCTGCATCCTGTCAGTGAGCCTACATGGTGTGGCAATTCTCAGTTCATGTTTGGCAGATTGATTGGTTTTACATCCAGCTTTCATTCAACAAAGCTATCCCAGGTAATCCATTCTGGGCAACTGGGCACTGGCTGACCAGTAGCTTATTAATCCACAGTTGCTGCTAACAACCAATGCCCATTTTAGTGACATTGGTCAACATGACCAAATTAGCTAGAGCCATATTTTACACTGTAGAGTGGCTAGCCCTGCCATGGCATGCAGTCTGTGATCCATATTCCCCTATCTTGAGGGTACTGTGCTACACATTAGATGCCCAAAGTGGTTGTTCTGTACAACTCTTCCCCCTATTGGACATCGTGTAGAGTTTGTGCTGCTGCCCACAGCTCCATTCATTGGTGAGTTTGAAATGGAAGCACTTAGCATGTTTTCGGAAGTGAGGAAACCCCAGAGAGAGAGAGAGAACATGCACACTCCATTCAAGCATTGGCTAGAGGTCAGGATCAAACCTTGTACCTTGTGCATGGGAAGCAAAGTCCTTAACCATTATGCCAACTGGTTTCAATCAAGCTTTATGAATGACAGGATAAAACATCAGGGGCTTTCTGCACAGTAAGGGCAAGTTGAGCGGTATAATGAATGCTCAGACTGTTTCATTACATGGACTATTGGCAGCATTGGAGAATTTGAACCTTTTCTTGCTGGCTTATCCAGAGCTGCACAGATATTAGAATACTTGTGAAGGCTTGTCCAATTTTGTTACAAGCTTTCCGATAAACTTTTAAGATATCTGTGCAGCTCAGGATGACATACACAGGAACTTTAGAGGAGAGCACAGCTTTTGAGCTGAGGAAGGTATTCTCTATAAATAAATATGAAAAAAAATACTGCGATGCTGTTGCTGTTTAGCATGTCACGAGTTGTCTTTGGTATGAGTGGCTGCCAAAGGTATGCATTGAGATCAGTACTGGAGAATCAACAAGCTTCCACACAATGATAATAAACACGCAATTTGTTTGATTTTTTTTGTTTTTATAAATGAATACTTTTTTAATGTGCAGTTATAAATGCACAGTTATAAAGTTTATCAGTCATAATTGTGCAGCTTGAGTCATAATTATGCAGCTTGAGCTACTTGCTGGAGGAAAGTATTTACTTTTACATTTGGAGTGCACCCATGAGCTTTAGACATGAGGGGGCGATTTGCTTTAATTAGAGTTGTGCTGTAGGCATGGAGTGGACATCTATGGAAATGGGTACTATAGGTTAAAAAGTGTTAAAATGTAGAGTGAAACATAACTTACTAACAGTCTTACTCTAAATGTGCCTAAGCCAGCAACTATGTTCTTTGGCATCTAACACAAGCTTACAACCCCCCACATGCACACAACAATGAATCCCTCTCTTCAGTAAACAACTGCAAATATCTTGGCCTAATTTTAGACCCTGCTTTGACGTACAAAAAATTACCAACTCTACCTTCTCAAAAGTTACAACTCAACTTAAGGCCTCTTACTGTTTCTCTAGTCTCATAACAAAAGAGACCAGGTGGGTTCTGGCTAAGAATGTTTTCATAGCTAAACTTTTATACTGCTCTTTTTTGCAGGGTGCCTTAAGAAGTGATGTATATAATTAATATGCTGTTTATCTGCCGGGTAGGATGGGATTTGAGTGTCATAATAAGATATCAAGTTTGTTTTGGACATTACTTCACAAAAATATATAAAGTGATGCAAAAAAGTGATATAAACAAACTGTAAAAGACCAGTTTGCAACAGAAAGGCAAAGAATATAATTTAAGTATAATAAAATATAAGCTTTATCGTGGCACAATTTAAATTGTTGGTTTGGAATGCTAGTGGGTGGGTTGACGGGGGGGGGGGGACAAGATGCTGTTATATACCTACATTAGTAAAGTGCAGATGACAGTGGTACAGGAAGTGCACCTCAATCATTAAGCACATGACTGTTTTATAAAGAAAAGTTAGAAGTAATGTTTCATTGCTGAAAAACAAGGAGAGCAATATAAAGGGGTTTTTAATATTAATTAGAAAAGTTATAGGAGTAAAAATTGAGAAGCATATGAATGATGGGCAGAGAAGAGATTGCTGGCATGGTATTAGAGTTATACTGGTTGCAGTATCGATCTTGTCTCACTGCTTTTGGTGGTATATAAAGAATATTATTGGCTAAGTACCTAAATACCCTGTCTAAGTAGGGACACTAGAGCCTTATTAAAAAACAGGGATAAAGCCTGGAAAACTGAAAACACCACTAGCTCCAGGCAATACTATCAACAGCTTAGAAATAAGGCCAAGGCTGAAACCAGACTAAATAAACAAAACTGCTTTCTTAGTGCCCAAAGCAAATATTCAAAGAATCCACAAAATTCTGGCATGCTATTAACTCTTTACTAAAGCCGGCAAAACCACTACTCCAGCTCCAAACTCTACAGATAATACCCTAGACATAGCCTGTCAATTTAATCACCACTGTACAACATTCATCTTTGCCCTATCCAGTCAGATAACCAAACATAGCCCACCTCAATTCCAACCCAATCTATCCCATAGCACCCCCTCTTAGTCTGTCACCTTGTCCCCACTTCTACTATCAAAAAAACTCCTCCTAAAACTCAAACCCATCACACTGGCAGCTGATAAACATACCTGCTGCATACCTAAAATTGGCTGGTGACTCCCTGTCATATCCTATCTCCATCCAAATCAACCGCTCCATAGAAGGATCCTACATACCCAGACTCTGGAAAGTATCTCGCATTATTCTTCTTCATAAAGGAGGTAACTCCTATGACTTCTCCAACTACCGATCTATTGCCATCCTATGCCCCTATCTAAAATTCTAGAGAAATGCATCCACTTGCAGGTGATGACATTTCTTAACACACAAAAGCTCCTATCTGCCACACAACATGGTTTCCGGCCACATCACAACACTACCACTGCTCTTCTTTCCTTCTCTAATCAAATCAACCTTCACAGGAATGACAACAAATATGCATCTGCCATTTTCCTGGACCTCTCAAAGGCATTTGACATGGTCTCCCACTCCATCCTGCTATACTCACTAACATCACTATCCTTCACCCCTTCTACTATAGCCTGGTTCAGAAGCTACCTGTCTGACAGCCAACAGTCAGTCCAGTGGAAAGGAACTCTATCTCCACACCTTCCAGCTGCCATAGGAGTCCCACAAGGCTCTATACCGGGCCCACTACTTTTTTCTATATTCACAAACAACCTCAATAGCTCAATCCAGCACGCCACACTCATTCAATATGCAGATGAATCAACCATGATCTTCTCCGCCTCATCTCCCACCACCCTGCAAAAACTCACTCCGGAAATTAACTCTGTAGAAAAATGGATCTCAGGTATCCAACTGATCCTAAATCCCAAGAAGACAAAACTATGACTATTCTCTCCTAGTAGATCAAAAACTCCCCTCTCTTTCTCCATTACATCTAAGGATGGCACTACCATCCCCCCTTCTAACCACACCAAACTTCTTGGCATTGAAATTGAAAACGATCTTCGCTTTGATATCCACATCTCGCATACCATAAAACTAGTACACAAAAAAATGGGCTCTCTATAGAGGCACAGGAACTTTCTCTCACATCAAGCTAGTCACCCTAGCCCAAAGTCACCTCCTCTCTACTCTATTCTACGCAGCACCAATTTTCACCCAAATTAAAAACTCTGACGTAGACAAACTAGAATCTTGTTACAATAAAATAGCAAAGTTGGCTTCTATATGTCGAGTTTGTAGCAATCACTGTACTGCACTAAAGGAACTAAAATGGCTTAGGCTACCACACCTACTCAGCTATCATCAGCTGGTTACAGCCTACAATATTCTCAAATACCCTCTCAATATCCAGTCTCCTTACTTGCTACACTGCAAACCGGCACCTTCAATCTAGTGAAAAATCTCTCCTCTGCATCTCCAGGACTAATAATAATGCAGGGAAAGCACTCTACTCCCACACCGTTGCTAAAAACTGGAACTCTCTTCCCCATTCCTTGTCCACTGCCCCACCACCTCTCAATTCAAAAACTCCCTCAAATTACATCTCCTTAGTACCCAGTTATGCCCTTGTATCACATAAACATGCCCTCACTGTTTGTCTCCCCCCTCACACTTTCTTTTCACCTGCATAGTATATGTATTGGAAATGTCAAACTATTAGCTGTTGAAATGCTGAAAACATTTCTTCTCATGATAACTGTCCAACAATGTATAACTGTTATTGCCATTCTTTGTATTGTTCCTTATATTGCTCATTTTGTTTCCCTAATTTGTTGTATGATTACATTGTTCACCATATATGTTGTATCACCTTGCTAAACTGTATATACTGTATTGTTTTGTTAAACTAAATACTGGAGCTTTTCTCCCCAGGCCTCGGCTGTAAATGAACCTGGTCCAGTCGGATCTTCCCGGTTAACAAATGTAAAATAAAATAAATATTCTGAGGACATTATAGCCCAACTTTATCTCTGACTGTTTTCATGTTTTTGTTTACTGACAAACATGTAGTGCCAGCAATTTTCGGTATCCCAAAACATACATAAAAATAGTGTTAATCACCCAGTGAGATCTATTGTATCTGCTAGAAGTTCAGAAACTTATCCACTGGCTGTGTATATTGACCATATGGTTAAATGGTTTGTTTCTGATTTTCCATACATTGTGTGACTCGTGGGATTTTTTGAGGTGTTTTACGTATGATTTATTTGATGAGGAGGCCTTATTTGGCTGCATGCATGTTATTTTATTTCGTTGCATTAAATTTTAAAGGGTTTAGATAGTTTATCTGAGGCATTACTGCATTGCCATTTTTGACAGCAGAGGATATCATCATTCTGATAAACTTTATAGAATATGTATTGGACAACAGTTTTGTCTGATTTGAAGGTAAGTGCTACAAACAGAAAAAGGCAGTGGCTATGGGTGCAGTCTGTGCTCCCTTGTACGCTAACCTTGTGATGTGGCACGAGAGCAAAAGTTCCTATTTCAGTCCCAGTTTGTGGAATATTGGTCCCTTTATACCAGTTATTTGCATGATATTTTTATTTTGTGGAGGGACTGCTCAGAAAAGTTAGAGAAGTTTATTCAGCATATTGGTTCTATGACATCGTGTTTAAGCTTTACTCATATTACTTCTAGTTCATAGGTAGGTACTAAGCTGTTGCCCCTAGGGCCTATGTAAGCCTAGCCAAAGGTACGCTGGCTTTCACCACCCAAGAAAATTATTTTCCTGTGCCACTGTCGAGCAGAGCCACAGAAGTGATCCCCGGGGTGAATTTCCTATCTCCCATCCAATCATCAGGATTTTTCTTGAAGAGCGCTAATGAGGAGCTTTGTTTGATATAGATAGGTAGTTTGTTCCAGAGTATGGGAAGTCTCTGGGAACAGGAATCTATCCCTCCAGCATGTTCTGTTTATTGTGGTGACAAGGTTTAGGTCCCTAGACCGTGTAGCTCGTAGGGATTGGGATTTCTTTGTGGAGCATGTCTAAAAGCTCTGGGTTTGACATGGCTTTGTGTGTTAGGCAGAGATCGCCTCTGAGTAGGCGATATGCAACGGAGTAAAGCTATAGTTTTTTGAGATGGTCTGCATAGGGCATCTCTTTGTGAGGTATTTCTGTGGCCTTTCCAGTTGTTGTAAGATGTCTTGTGAGGTACATACCAAAAGGGGCATTGTACTCTATAATGGGTCTAATGGGTGATGAGTAGAGGGGAACAATGACCTCTTTTATCCTGGATGAGAAACCTTTTGTGATGAGGTGTGCCACGTAGAAGGATTTCCTGACTACTGTGGCAATGTGATTATCAAAAGAGAGACTACTGTCCATCTGTGTCCCAAGGTCTCTTATCACACTTTCAGTGTTAAGTAGACTACCGTCTATGTGGTAGTTCATGGGTACTGAGTTTTTACCAAAAGGTATGACAATGCACTTTTTGGCATTGAGCTTGAGGCCATGGCTTTGACACCAGGCATCTGTCTCAGCGAGGCCCTTTTGTAGGATGTCCAGATCTTTTAGAGTTTTGATTATGGCTCCTAGTTTGCAGTCATCTGCGAACTTAATAAAGACCTTCTGTGTTGGCCTGTACTTCAGAGAAGTAGATACCAAACAGGAGAGAACCCAGGACTGAACCCTGTGGTACTCCACTTGTCACTGGTCTGAAGCTGGATTTTGGAGTCTGCTACTTTCACAGTGTGGGTTCTGTCAGTGAGCCAGTTGGCAACCCATCTTGTGACATAGGGATTTATACCTAGTTTAGTGAGTTTATCTATAATTCCAGAGTGGGGGATGGTGTTGAAAGCCTTGGCGAGATCTAGATAGGCTGTGTGATCCACCTTACCCTCATCTACGGCTTTGGTGACTGCTTCAAAAAAGTCTATCAGGTTTAGGAGACATGATCTGCCTTTTACAAACACGAACTGGGTGGGGTCCTGAGTTTGGAGATTACCAATGTCATTGTTTATAAGTTCCATAGCCTTGCAGACCAGACTCATTAGGCTAATGGGGCGGTAGTTTCCTGGGTCTGTGGTGGCTCCCCCTTTGTGTGGAGTGGGATAACTGTCGCTGTGCGCCATTCAGTGGGCACATAGCCTGAGGTGAGGCTATGATTGAACATGGTACTTAGGTGGGGTGCCAGTTCATTCTGTAGTTCATGTAGAACACAGCCTGGGATGTCATCAGGTCTCATGGATGCTGTGTTCTTGGCTTTGGATAGTGTGTTTCTTACCTGTGCAGCCGTGATTACAGGAACTTTGCATTCTTTTGGTATAGAGATGGGCCCTTTAGGGGATGACAGGGAGGTAAAGTTGGCACTGAACCTATCTGCCAGGATGTTGGCAATATCAGTTGGTTCTGTATATTTAGTGCCATTGTGCTGTAACTCAGAGCAGATCTGAGTGTTGCCATTGAGATTCTTGACTTAGCTATAGAATGCTTTGTGGTTGTCTTTAGAGTCAGTGGAGATTTTGTTTTCTTAACTAGCTTTGGAGGATTTTATGAGGGATCTCAGCTTCTTACTGAGGCTGACCAGGGAGTTTCTCCAATCATGGGATTTTACTCTTTCTTGCAACAGTTTCTTTCTTCTGTTGTAGAGTTTGTTTATGGCAGGGGACCACCAGATTGGATTCCTTTTTTTGGAGGATAGCATCTTGGTTCTGTTAGGGATTGCACGGTCCATGCACTCATGTAAGTGCTTATAAAGTCCATTTGTGTAGGATTCAGCAGTCATACCTCTATTGTCCATCAGCATGGGTGTCGTGAAGTCTGCCACTTCTGTCTTAAGAAGCGTGAAGTTGGCTTTTGAGCAGTTTTTTTACTGTGGTTTCCCTAATTGGGGGGGGGGGGTAGGGGAGGGATGTGGATGTCTAGGGTGATTAGCCTGTGGTCGGATCTGACCAACGAGGAATTGACCTCTGGTGTGGAGCACCGGTTGCCCATGTTGGTAATAACCAGGTCTAGGATATTGCTGCCCCTGGTGGGGGTGTGGATAAGTTGATCCTTGGCATTGGAATTTATGAACTCCAGAAAACGTTGAGCACAAGAGTTGGTACATGAGTAGTTTTCCCAGTTAATGGTAGGGTAGTTGAAATCGCCCATTATTAGGGTGTTAGGTTGTACCCTAATATTTTCCAGTGTATTAAGTTTTAGTGACTCATCTAACTATATTTAGGTATGACCATCTACAAGAAGCATGGTAAATTTAAGTCAAAAGTATATAGGAAGCCAACCTTCTCAAATACATATCTGCACTTTGAGTAACCACCCTCTATGACAAATAAGGTCCGTAGTTAAGAGGCAGTTTGTCAGAATCTCCAGATTGACCATAGATGATGCTATATTTTCAACAGAATACAACAAATTGTCACAAATGTTTTTAGGTAGGGGTATCCTGATTATTTTATTAAAAAAATTAAATCAGAAGCATTAGCCTTACACATACTAGATTTAACCCTATCTTAGGATAAGGCATTTTGCATGATGTTATTCTAACAGTTCAGTATTTAATAGAGGATTGGTTCTTGAATACCACCCTTTGTATACTGAAGTGTAAAAAGGTATTGTAAAGCATTGGTTTGTATTTGGCATTGATGTCAATGCGTCCAAGGTTAAAGGGGACAGACCACTGTTCATTTTTCAGAGGGGTAAAAACTTAAAAGCTATTTTGGAAAACCAGGTTCCTAGGAGGATAACTTCTAATGGTATGAGAAAGTGTGGTTGATATAACCAATGTCCCTTTATTCTGACATGTGATTCCTTGTATTTACGAGATTGACCAGTTAAAATTTCACTAACAGATGGCTATAATTGTAAGACCAATTGTATATATTGCTATTTGTGACTTCTATATAGGAAAACTGAAAGAATTTTAAGTAGGAGTATATATGAACATAACTATGACATTGATAGAAATAATGAGAACAATGCCCTATTTAAGCTTAAAATTGTGTGTATTAGTTGTAACATGTTTATTTTTATAGGTTCATAGGTTCATACTAGGCTATCTGCCCAAGGGCATTTACAAGCCTAGCCCATAGTTATGTGGCTTACGCCACCCCTTTAGTTTGGAGAAACTATGCCCATTATTTTGCTGTGCCTCTGTCGAGCAGTGACACTGAGGTAACCCCTGGGGTGTATCTGCGATCTCCTATCCATTGATCAAGATTCCTCTTGAACAAGGCCACCGAGGTGCTCTGCCTCACATATACCGGGATTTTGTTCCACAGCATAGGGAGTCTTTGGGTGATGAATCTATCCCTCCAGCACGTCCTATTAACAACCGTGTCGAGGTTTAAGTCTCCTGCCCTTGTGGCTCTGAGGGATCTAGATTTTTTGAGATGAAGCATGTTCATCAAATCTGGGTTTGACATGGCCTTGTATGTCAGGCACAGGTCACCTCTGAGCAAGCGGTAAGCAACTGAATATAGCTGGAGTTCTTTCAGTCGGGCAGCATAAGACAGATTTTTGAGACCCTTTATCCTTTTGGTGAGGAACTTTTGTGGCCTCTCCAGCTGCTGCAAGTGTCGGGTCAGATACATTCCGAATGGGGCATTGTACTCAATCATTGGTCTGATGAGTGATGAGTACAGGGGGAGACTATGACCTCCCTTGATCTAGATGTGAATCCCTTCATGATAAGGTGGGCAATGTAGAAGGTCTTCCTAACTACTTTAGCAATATGAGTGTCGAATGAAAGGCTACTGCCAACCTGGGTCCCCAGGTCCCTGATAACTTCTTCTGTGATCAGTGGATTGCCACCTATATGGTAGCTAGGGGTAACCTTGTTTTTCCCAAAGGGTATGACTATGCATTTCTTGGCATTTAACTTTAGGCCATGGCTCTGGCACCAGTTATCCGTTTCTGTGAGACCCTTCTGTAGGATATCTATGTCAGATGTGTTTTCGACTACGGCACCCAGTTTCCAGTCATCTGCAAACTTTGTCAGCCATAACCCTCATGTGTTTGCTTGTACTTCAGAAAAGTAGATGCCAAACAAGAGTGGGCCCAGGACTGAGCCCTGTGGGACACCACTTGTGACAGGCTTTGAGTCTGACATGGCGCCAGCAACTCTGACCCTGTGGGTTCTGTCACTCAGCCAGTTTGCAACCCATCTTGTAATGTATGGGTTTACATTTAAGTTGATGAGTTTTTCAATGATACCCGAGTGGGGTATTGTATCGAAAGCCTTCGCCAGGTCTAGGTAGGCTGTATGGACTGCCTTTCCCTCGTCAATGGCCTTGGTGACTGTTTCGAAAAAGTCAACCAAGTTTAAAAGGCATGATCTGCCTTTGACAAAGCCAAACTGGGTTGGATCCAAAGTCTGCAAATTCCCTATGTCTTTATTTATGAGATCCATTATGATCCTCTCCATGGCTTTGCAGATGAGGCTTGTCAAGCTAATGGGACGGTAATTTCCAGGGTCGGTGGAGGCACCGCCTTTGTGAAGTGGGACCACAGTCGCTGTGTGCCACTCCTGGAGTGCGTATCCGGAGGTGAGACTAAGATTAAACAGCTGTCCTAACTGTGGGTTTAATTCCTCGTTGAGTTCGTGGAGCTCACAGCCGGGGACACCATCAGGTCCCATGGATGCTGTGTTCTTTGCCTTGGAGAGAGCAGTTCTCACCTGGGCGTTAGAGATGTTTGGGGGGCTACAATCATTTGGTATAGATATCTCTCGTTTTGGGAGAAGTTTGCACTGAACCTGTCAGCCAGTATGTTGGCAATGTCTGTAGGATCAGTAATCTTCACATCATTTTGGACTAATTCTGAGCATATCTGGGAGTTTCCTCCTAGGTTTCTGACATAGTTAAAGAATGCCTTATGGTTGTCTTTAGAGTCCTTAGCTATTTTTCTCTCAAAATTAGTGCTGTGTTGGAAAAGGTTGATATGAATCTGAGGGGTGGACCTTTGGAAACAGTTACTGAATTCAAAGAACTGATTTGCCAATTGCAGTTTAATGCATCAGATCCACCAGGGCTAAATGGGAATGTATCTATTACAAGTGCTCTCAAACTTTGTGCCATGAAGTTATAAGGATTTTATTCCACTACTGGTGATTTATGAATTACATTTTTATTGTTAGTAGTTATTCATAACAGATGCATACATTTTTTTACAAGTTTTATAACAATTTTTACAAGGTTTCCATTACTATTAATTAGATTTTTGTTTGTGGATTTATAGCTTTAAAAGTTTGTATTGTTTAATTGATTAATTATGATGTTCTTGATTAGATGGTTTGTATAAAGTATGCAGTGACAGTGCTAAATGGTTCTGATGACGTTCTTAGTGTTTCCAAGGAAGAAAACACTTGACCTTTGAATAAAATTTGATAGATTTTACTTGGTTCCAAGAGGCAACTTGTTTTTAAGTTTTATATCTGCCGCTTTACTGCTGGTTTGTGATTTAAGCCTTTCATCAAGGATGTATGGTACCAGCTGGAGACTGGAACACTATAGGTAATAAGTAAACCTTCTCTGGATGGCCAAGACATCAAAGAATTCTGTCTGAGAGCAGATATTTTGTGTGTCCATATATTTGAGGTCATTGATACAATTAAAATAAAACAGAATGAGGTGGAATGCATACATTTTTCAATGAAAATGGGGCTTGGGACAAGATTATGTAGATGATACACATCTAAAGAATACTGTAACATGATCCGCACCATGGAAATACTTCCAGTAATAGTGTCAGACCATGCACCTCTACAGATTACATTTTGTAAGCAAGTAAGTCTGTTGTGATAAACACAGGTGTTTCACAGCATTTCTTTAGAAAAGTAAACTATTTAATGATTGGCTAGATCTAACATTAACTAAGATGTTGTTAGATTTGAACCTAGGCAATAAAGAGCTTGCAGGTAATTGTTAATTGTAAATGTTAGAACTGTGGTCATAATGAAAGCCAATTAGCTATGGAATAACAGTCACAAGTAGGTATCTAGAGGACTTAAACAGTAAGAATTTTACAGAACTATAAAGAATAAGTGAAACAACAGATTGAAGAGTAATTGAAAGAAGCAAGAATGTCTATACAAGAGTATTTAAATATGAATGAACACAGACCAATGATTGTAAAACAACTGTTTGGAATTATGAGAATAATATGGAAGAAGTAGACCCAAGAAAAAATTATGAATGTAGTGGTAATAAATACACAGTACAATGTGTAGACAAGATAATAGAAGTTGAGAGCAGCACATAGGAAATAGGAACATACATTAGACAGTTACAGCTCCCTCAGTAAACCGAAGTAGATGATGAGTATTAACATAAAAAATAAAGAAATTAAAATTAAAGGGTAATGAGAAGCCACAATACAAGGAAAATCTCTGGTAGTGATGAAATTCCAGTAGAGATGTGGAAAAAGAAGGAGCAGAAAATGAAAAAAAGTCTTGCTAGTACATTTTAATAGTATGTTCTGGGCAGGAATGTGGTAGTAATACCAAAGAAGGGGGAAATATTATTTTGCTCCAGAGTCATATAGACCCATTTTAATTCTGAATCATTTCCCTTCTAAGCCTCCCAGATAGATCCTCACTGTTGCAAATCCAATTCCAGTCCCCACCTATAAGTAATATTCCCTGCTGAAAGCTGATTATTTCTCCTTGAATTTTCTTAAGTTCCATTTTAGCAGTTTTTTGGTGGAATTTATATATTTACGTTTTCTAAATACATGCCAACATAATCCTCCTCTCTTGCCAGTAGTCCCTTACTACTACAAATCTGCTATTATTTTTCCCTCTTCTATCACTATTGGAGCTTCTGTAGCAGTTAAAGTACTCCCCTTTTCCTTTGTCTCTGATATGATGCCGTGTAACCATCCTAAAATCCTTTCTCTATCAAATTCACATGCTCCTTTTTTTCCAAATGTGTCTCCTGTAGCATAGCTATTTGCACTCTGCATTTCTTAATATAGTTAACTACTCTCTTTTTGTATATACCTTTGAGACCATTCACATTCAAAGATAATATGGAAAGTGTCACCCTTATGATGAGAGGTTATTATTTACACCTGTTATGTATAACAGCTTTTTTTAAATGTCTAGCCTCAGCTTTTGTATTACTTGCATACACTAATGGTTGGCAGGTTTATTTTTATACAGTTGTATCTTGTCATATTCATTTAAAGCTATGTAATATCTTACAAGACTCTTTGTTTTAATGAAAGCCCTCACCCCCCAATAACCTATTAACGTAATACAAACATGCAAAACTGTGTACATCTTCTAATAATGAAGTTTAACCCTCCTAATAGGAGCAATTGTTCCAGATTGACAGCTATTCTCACAAGCTTTAATTTACTTATAATTAAGGTTATCCATGCTAAGACGTGTGGTACAGCCTGTGCTTTTACTTGCACCAAGTGCTCTCTCTTTTTTTTTCTTATCTTTATTCCTCTCTCAAATGTAGAAAACAACTTGAATGCTTTCAGAAAACATCTGTTAACCACTGAAAGAAAAAAATATTTTGTTTTTATTGTCTATCAGCTTGTCTCCATACAAACATGAGCTCCATCCAGGTACACAGCCGCCTTCAGCTACAAGCTTCTCATGTAACACTGTGAACATTTATTTGCTAAAGGAAAGCTTTTCATTACATTCAGTTGTCTTGCATTTACTTGCTTCCACCTAAAACCTGCTGTTAGATCAAACAAATGGCTTTAATCTAATCACTCCCCTATCCACAAGTAATAAAAGCATATCAGTTTTTCTTATGTCATGATCTGTATACTTTTACAACTCGTCCCTTGCCTCAGTAACCCAGGATTACAACCTATTGTCGTAAACATGCTTTTGGCCATGCTTTTTTCTCATTGTACATTGCAGTGCCTACATTTCTTAAAACTAAAGAAGAAGAAATATGGAAAAAAGGCACCTGTTTACTTTAATATCCCTTTAACACACAAAAATAACTGAAAATGTTTTACTATATAACATGCAGTATATGTAATATTTTATAAAAATACTGTTAAGAAAATGTGTTTACTTACAGTTACCCTCCCTGCTCTCAAAGTTCTTCTAAGCTTTAATGTCTTGAAGTAGGCATATGCTTTGTAGTTCACTACAAGTTTAATAAAGCCAAAAGTCCAACATATAAAAGTTTTCTTGTTCAGTCGTATTTCACAACTGTAGTTGATGTTTGTAGTTCCAAATTTATTTATTAATTTCCAAGTTTTTTTTTTCCTGTTGATCTCCATCGCCCAACTACAGTCTGTGGTTTATTTCCAATGTACTCCTGGTTCTTCTAGTCAACTCACATGATTGTCTTTGACTCTCAAGCATTTTCCTTTGGAGTATTGGAAAATATTTCACTGGCATAATCTCTCTATGAGCTTTATTATCAGAAGGATATTAAACAGAGTCCTCAGCTGTTTGAGACCTCTTTTTTTGGTGGACAAACATTTGTATTTCCCCCTTAGCATGTTCTGCATCAAATATGACTGACTCTCCTAGAAAAAATATTTTCAAGATAGCTGTATACAGCAGCTTGAATTTCACACATACTTCTCGACATTCCTTGATTGTTGGAATAAAGGTATTCCTCTTCTACCTGGTGTACAGTGAATAATCATTTTCCCCCACTCCACTGTCTCCAACTTGTACTTTGTCACCTACCACAGTTAATCAGAATCAACTCTTTCTGCTAGTAGGATTGTATATTTACCCTTAGAGGTCTTGGCTGCTTTCTCATGGCTAGGTTTGGAGCATACTCACAATGTGACCTTTCAATTAAAAACTTCTTCTGTGGAATAGTAGTCCATTTGCTTTTTTATGCTTTCATAAAATTAATACAGTCTATTCTTTCCAGTTTCTCTGGTACAACAGACAATCTCAGGTTTACCTATGTGCTCCGTCCTCTAATTCTACATGTTTGAAACATCTATTCTTGAGCAGTCTCATACTCTAGCCTTTTCTTCATTTCAACCTCTGATTTTTGCAGTTTTTATAAGCTCATCTGAACAGCTGATTAAAGCTTTTTCCATATTTTCCAGCCTTTTGTTATTTGAGTTGATGTTTTAATGAGCTGTGAGCACATTTTACTTTTTTTCCTTTAGATTACTGGAAGTCATGTCTTGCACCAAAGCTGGACCTTGAACTGCTTTTTTGCTGTGTAGCTATAGGATTCTTTGTAGCCAGTGTTTTCTCCTCACCTTTTGTGGTTGATTTTCTTTCAGGTTCTCAAAATTTATTTTTTGCTGACATCCAAGCAGTGCACTTAAAACCCAGTAACTGAAATTTACCCAAAAACACACATTCAGTGGCTCTCATTTCTGAAATACTCAGTGTGCAGCCATCTTGGAAGTCTAATTTTAATTCTGAATCATGAATGCAAAGTGTTTATAAAGATTTTGACAAAAGATATTGTCAAGAATAATAGCTCTGGATCAGTGTGGGTTTGTGGAAGGTGAGCAAACATTTGACAGTAATAACAGAACGTTTATAATTCAAAATTATGCATTGGACGGTAATAGTATGTTAATAGGCTTGGATGCCAAAAAGTTTGGAGTGAGTTGGGAGTATAGGAAGAGGTCTTTTTCAGGCATTTGGGTTTCTACAGACATGGACAACAATAATATTTGGTATCTACAGAAGAGCTAAGCTAGGGTGAGGTGTGGTGGTGAGCTGTTTAAAGTACTTGACTTACAAAAGGGACTAGACACTTGGGGTGGGGGGTTACATTCACCATTATCCTTTTCTTTATGTTTACAGCTATCAGCCAGAGACTCAAAACAATCAAACAGAACTGCATATAAATGAAGCAATATTCATGCAAAAATAACTTTTTTTTGCAGATGACATAATATATGTTACTAATCCGGCACATAATACAAAAAATTATATTTAGTAAACTGAGATGTTACTAATATAGGAGGTTATGCAGTAAATGACATAAAAGCACAGGCTGTAGTAATTAATTATTTCCCAAGAAATGATTAAGTACAGAAGTTCTTCTTTGTGGGGTCATGACAAGATGAGATATTTAGAAATCTGACTAAAACAGGATGTTAAGCAAGGAATTAAAATGTGGGAAGAAGTTAAGCAAAAGATTATAAGATTAGAGTATAGAAAGGGACAAGAAGTCTGAGCTACTGAACCCACATGTTTTACAAAATCTTTCACGTAGCACACGAAGCAATATTTATAAATTCAATACAGAAGTAAATTTCCAAATAAGTATCAAAGTTTGATAACAGAGAATTGTATATCTGAAAACATTTTAAGCTTAAACAGTTCACTAAAAGAAGCTCAGAGTTGTTGACTGTCATTTATTCTTAATGCAAAAGTCTTCATTGCCTGTGTCTTTAGACTTATTTCAGGCTGTCTTCCTTTAGGGCCCCTGGTCTCTCTGGTACTTCAGCTCAACTGAGTCTTCTCTCTCTCTATTTTTTATCTTCGACAGGCTCTTCGCTGCATATCTGGCTCCTTATCTGTATTACTAACTCTTGTGAGACAGTCCCTTCGCTGGGTATCAGGCTTCCACCTATACTATATAGATCCTGTGGGTAAGGCGCCCACATGCTTTCTTTTATCACTGTACAGTGTCAGGCAAATGTCTTTGTTTCTAGCTTCCATTCTTTTTCTAAGGTTACTGCTGCTTCACCACCAGGCTGTCTTATTACATTACAGATCTGCCAGCTCTTTTCTATTTCCCATTTTACTAGAAGTTCCCTTTGTGCTGTTTTATTAAATAACATGTCTTCTGTCTCAATTATATCATGCTTCACTTCTGAAGAAAGCCAATGTTGTGTCTTTCGGCTTTTCCCGGTTAGGGGGTTGCCACAGCGGAACTCCGGTCCGCTAATAATTGGCAGTAGATTTTTACGTACTGGCTTGCCAGACCTTTGCACAACCTTCAACGAAGGAACACCCATTCACGCATGTCACCACACAGAAGACGCTCTGAGAATCGAACGGGCAACGTCTAACTGTGAGGCGACAACGCTACCGCAGCACCAAAGTGATATTGTAGAAGAGCATATTTTGGGAGAAAGGAGCAGACTTTGCATCAGAATATTAAAACTGGAAAACTGGACACTGTAGAGGTTGAATGAAGACGTTAAATCATGAATACCGCCAATGAAAAAAAAGTTGCAACTTTCCATTGGAAAATTCCATGAAAAATACTGACTTGATAGTGGCTGAGGGAAATAGAAAACTGATAAATTTGAAAGTAAAAGCAGAGGCAGACAATTTAATTACATTGAAAATGAAAGCCCTAGGAAAGAAAAAAAAAACACATTTTCTTTTTAGACTTACAAATAAGAGCTTACAATAGAAGAAATATGTTGAAATTGTCTGTTGAAGGTTGTGCGTTAGGCCCGGCAAGCCAGTACGTAAAAATCTACTGCCAATCATTAGCGGACCGGAGTTCCGCTGTGGCGACCCCTAACCGGGAAAAGCCGAAAGACACAAACAAATCCTCAGAAGGATATACCAGCTAGATTGTAAAGTATACTGAAATTTAAAACAAACAAGTTGCATGGCTAGGCTTAAAAAGCCTCCCTGGGGTTTTTAGCGTAGTAATCATTTATGAACTTATGAATCTGTAATCTGTGCACCCTCTGTAAGAACTCTGTATTTAAATGTAATAAAATGTACTAATGTAAATTATTCATTTGTAACTGTATTATGTAGTTACAGTTTAAAAAGCAGGTTTCTTGAGAAATATTGCACTGGGTGTGTAGGAATTCTGCAAGTCTGAGAATGCCCAGTTGGACCCCTTCCTCATCTCTAGCTTCTTCTCATCTATCTGTCTCACTGCAAATTTTAGGTTGGTTGTGCTGCATCCTGATCTGAATGCAATCATAGGTTCATAGGTTCATAGGTTTATACTAGGCTATCTGCCCTAAGGCATTTATAAGCCTAGCCCAAATTATTGTGGCTTACGCCACCCCTTATATGAAAAAATACTGTGCCCATTAGTTTGTTGTGCCTCTGTCCAGCAGTGACCCAGAGATGATTCCCGGGGTAAACCTACGATCTCCCATCCACAGGTCTAGATTTCTCTTGAACAGAGTCAGCGAGGTGCTCTGCCTCACATGGACCGGGATTTTATTCCACAGCATAGGGAGTCTCTGAGTGATAAATCTATCCCTCCAGCACGTCCTATTTATATCCGTGCTAAGGTTTAAGTCGCTTGCTTTAGTGGTTTTGGTGGATTTGGATTTTTTGAGGTGGAGCATGTCCATTAATTCCGGGTTGGTCATGGCCTTGTATGTCAGGCACATGTCACCTCTGAGCAGTCGGTATGCGACTGAATAGAGCTGGAGTTTCTTCAATCTGGCAGCATATGACAGATTTTGGAGTCCCTTTATCCTTTTGGTGAGGAACTTTTGGGGCCTCTCCAATTGCTGCAGATGTCGGGTGAGATACATCCCGAATGGGGCATTGTACTCGATCATTGGTCTGATAAGTGAAGAGTACAGGGGAACAATGACCTCACTAGATCTGGATGTGAATCCCTTCATGATCAGGTGGGCAATGTAGAAGGTCTTTCTAACCACTTTAGCAATGTGAGTGTCAAAAGAAAGGCCACTGTCAACCTGGGTCCCCAGGTCCCTGATAACCTCTTCTGTGCTTAGTGGATTGCCACCTATATGGTAGCTTGGGGTTACCTTGTTTTTCCCGAAGGGTATGACTATACATTTTTTGGCGTTTAACTTCAGGCCATGGCTCTGGCACCAGCTATCTGTTTCCGTGAGTCCCTTCTGAAGGATATCAGTGTCCGATGCACTTTCCACTATGGCGCCCAGTTTGCAGTCATCTGCAAACTTTGTCAGCCAAAGTCCTCCCATGTTGGCCTGTACTTCTGAGAAGTAGATGCCAAACAATAGGGGGCCAAGGACCGAGCCCTGTGGGACACCACTTGTGACCGGCTTGGAGTCTGACACAGCGCCAGCAACTCTAACCCTGTGGGTTCTGTCCTTAAGCCAGTTTGCAACCCATCTTGTGACATATGGGTTTACATTTAAGCTGGTAAGTTTTTCTACAATACCCGAGTGGGGTATTGTGTCGAAAGCCTTTGCAAGGTCAAGGTAGGCTGTATGGACTGCCTTTCCCTCATCAATGGCCTTGGTGACTATTTCGAAGAAGTCGACCAAGTTCAAAAGGCATGATCTTCCCTTGACAAAGCCAAACTGGGTCGGGTCCAATGTCTGCAAGTCCCCTATATCTTTGTTTATGAGCTCCATTATGATCCTCTCCATAGCTTTGCAGACTAGACTTGTTAAGCTTATGGGGCGGTAATTACCAGGGTCCGTAGAGGCGCCACCTTTGTGGAGTGGGACCACAGTTGCCGTACGCCACTCCTTGGGCACATCTCCCTCCTTACTTTTTACTACTGTGTGTATTTTTTTATTGGTCACTCTTTCAAGCACTTTCATGCAGTGTGACAGGAGTCTGATAACTCTGTACTGTCCACAATTGTGAATGTCTCCTTTGTTCTTGTACACTGGTACTAGGAGGCTTATTTTCCAGTCATATGGTTTATGCCTTTCTCTCCATACTGCTGTGAGTACCCTCAGGAGCCATTTCTTCCGATTTTACTCAACATCTTGATCATATTTGCTGTGATCTCTTCTGAGCCTGCTCCTTTCCCTCACCATTTTCCTTAATGCTGTTCTTACTTTTCTTTTTCCTCTCTCATCATAGTCTGTTTCTGCAGTACAACTTCTGTGAAGTTTTATTCATTCTGGTGTTGCTGGAAGTACTACTTCTAACTCCTTAATATTCTATGTACAGATGAGGGAAGAGTCATCATCAGATTCAGAACCTATACTATGCCTTCCCATCCCCCCTGCTCTTTAATTTAGGGTACCGTCCAATACCACAGTGAACAAGACTAATCTGATTCCCATAGCAGCCACATAGCCAAGGTTTTGGCAGACTGCTGCTGCTGTCTGGTATGCTGTCCAATGTAGAACTCTTCCATTTTTGCACAATGTTGAGGTCACAGCTGGAAGAACAGTTCTGCACACAAGCCTTAACTGTTTTAAAGTCCAAAAGACCTTTCATCTAGGAAGTTTCATTTGTCAGACGGGAAATGCTTTTCCTTTTGAAGCTGCAAGTTAAAACAGGTGAAGCATCTTGGACCAGTTGCTGCTGATTTTGGCAGGAAAGGAAGCCCCTTCAATGATAGATATGCTGCAAGAGACAATTTTAAAGATTCATTGTTTATGGTGTCCATTTATTTTATTTATTCTTTTTCTTGCTCTCTTTAGGGTCACCCCCTCCAAGCCTGTTGTTTTCCATAGATTCCTACTGCCATAAAAGCTGTCGTAGGTTTTGTAAGTGAATGGCATGTCCATCCATGAATCCCATGCTGATCTTTGATGTAACAGAAAAAGACCGGTTTTGCTTGTGAAGTCTGAACACTGAATGCTTTGATACTCGTATTAATTGCCATACTTTATCAAAGCAGTTCTCTTTGTCAGTCAGTACTTTGACAATATCTGTCCACCTTACCATTTTGTGCCCCATGCCATATCCTTTAAGTTCTACACCTTCCTTTTGTGAGGTATGAGGGCACTTGCTTTGCTGAAACCCAGATGAACTAGATTCACGGGGCATCTGTTGTTCACCTCAGTGATGAGTGTTCAAGACGTGCTTAAAATAGACCTAGCAGTACTAATGCTGCTGCTGTGTGAAGTTGTGCATTTGCTTATCAGTAAGAGAAGCAGTAATGGTCACCTGTACCAGCCTGCCCTCCATAATCATCTTCGTTAATTTTCCCTAACAAAAGCTAGCAGTCACAGAGTTCCTTTGCACTCTGTCTTTTGCAAGGTACTACCTGTGCACATCACTTGCAGGATTCCATGATCAAGAAGTAATTTTAAAGGACTGCTGCAATCTAGATGAAAATCTGAAAACAAGCAGTAGTTTCCTTCATGAGATCATTGCTTGTTATTTACCAGCAAACTGTTGTTGCTCTCAGTTTTTGCCTTTGCTTTTCTTTGTCCTAGTTGTCCTGCTTCCATCTGATTGGCATTGTATATATTCTTTTACATCATAATATTGCTGCTGGCATCCACAGCCAGCTGGTATATTTTCAGTTTTTACAGCTGAACAGCACTCCACTTGTCCCTCGCTGACCTGCACAGTGAAGTTCCAACCTACTTGGTTCCCTTGTGTGAGTGAGATATCTGTGGTTGAGGAATGTGGTACCTTTGGTGCAACTCTCGTGCAGTTGTTGCATTCAGAGATCAGATAACACGTTGTTGCACCTGTGAGGGAGACGGACAGAATTCCTCCTGCCCTTCTGGTATATGCAGACAATTAATGCTTCTAGTTATACACATAAAATTATTGCCTTTCCTCAAGTACCTAAATATATATATATATATATATATATATATACACACACACACGCACACCTACCTGGACTGGACTGAATGGTACACTATGTACCACTTAATGCCTCTCCCTCTTCTCTCTAATAAAATTGGGTCTTCCACTTTATCAGCATAGGTGAATATTTTCCCAAAATTTTAGATTCACACAAGTTATGTAACTGAGCACTTTTGCTCACTTTGAACTTTCTCAGAAAATGCACATCTGATTGGAAGTGAGCTTGTGTTGTTGGGCGTATGAACTTTTTCTCATTAGATAGGTTCTTTCATTGTAATGACACTGTAAGGTACAGGCTCCTAGCCATCCAATGACATCCGTTTTTTTTTGTTATTGTTTTTTATTGCCATCATAGCATTAGGGCAAGAGGATGATGAGATAGAATATAATACTGTGCACATTCTAAGCATTCCAGTTTTTTTTTGCTACTGTAGTGTTGTGTGACATTAGAGCAAAATAAAGAACCTTTTAATTTACATGTAATGCAGGACTCTTTAGTATGGAGCTGTGGGGAATGATCTGTTTATCTATAGATGTATGTACGATTGTCAGAGTGTTCACACTGATGTTTATTGCTTGTTTGACTGCAGCAGAATTTTTACATTCCCTGAGGAGGAAAATTGAGCTAGAGTTTGTTGTCATTTTAGATGTTACGGACTGTTTGTGTCATGGAAAAAAGGACGTGCAAGTTGCACAATTCTGAGTAAGGTGTAAGATGAGAGGAAAGGTTTATTTTAAGTTAATTATTTATGAGATACTGTTGTAAGTTAGGAATTTCCCAACTTGATAAAGAGTAGAAATGCAACCAAACTAGAAAGTATCAGCAAATAGAAACGTGTTTCTCATATGACTCTTCCTTGCATGCAGTAGGTTTGAGCTATGTGTGCAGGTAAACGCAACAGAGTGAGAGTGGATGCCTACGTTTTCTTCTTACTATTGACGAAGCTTATATCCTGTAGTAGCGTCAGTGATAGAGAGAGACATGTTGATGATCAGTGGAAGACATTTTAAATGATAATTCAGTTTTGTGTACATTATCTCAAGGAAGGTGTGTAGTTAATTTGGGGGTGCAGAAAATTACTTTACTGAAAGCATTACAAATTAAGCTGTAAACACACACATTTTTAGTGTACTCCTTCCCCTGCTAACACCACCATCAGGACCCTACCTCCTCTGTTATTTTATTTATTTATTTTTTGTTTCCTATGACTCTGGAGAAGAAGGTGAACGTTGGGGAATGAGGACTGTTGTGTAGCAGGGTGAAGACTTTTTTTTTGTATACTGCTTATATCTCCCCTTTGGTTGAAGTGCCTGCTGGTGTGGACCCAGTATGACTGGCAAGTTTGTACACACTGATGGCTCCATTTAAGGGTGCAGACACATAGCAGACTTGTGCTCCACAAAGTCTCTAATGCAAATTTGGCAATACCAAGCTTTCCCCCAGGAGGTGTTGTTGTAGTGTTAATCTGCCAACACCTTCTCTTTGAAATAAGCAAATCAGTACTGAATGCTCACTGCCATCCATACCAGCTCCTGGGCCACTAATCAGACCTATTTTGTC
The DNA here is from genome assembly GCF_019279795.1 of Protopterus annectens. Classification (NCBI taxonomy): domain Eukaryota; kingdom Metazoa; phylum Chordata; order Ceratodontiformes; family Protopteridae; genus Protopterus; species Protopterus annectens. Next base: position 459,270,694 of record NC_056745.1, read on the forward strand.
TGGGGATATAGTCAAGAGCAAAATATGTAAATATGACCTTGGAGAAGGCCGATTTGATTTTGGTGACCGGGGAAGATAAGAGTGACAGAAATGTCTGGCATGTAATGCATCTAATATTACCCCAGACTAAGTGAAGAGTGATGAGTTACTTAGCTGTAATCAAATGAAAACACGAGAATGTGGACTTCAGAAATCTGTGATGATTTACACTGATGTACCTCTATAGTTAGGGAAATTAGAAGTATATACGTTCTGAGTTAAAAACCCGTTTTTGTGCTTGTTTTAGCTTGGGGATCCTGTTTGGGCATCCTGCAGACTACTACAGCACCAGAAACGAGAAGGCGAGACTTTTTGCTGATCTATGTACCTTTTCTGGCTTTCTCTTAACTGTTTTTGCTAATCGCACTTTAAAAAGCCATTTTTACTGTGGTTCTGTTGTATTTCTGCTGCATTTTACTGCTAGATTATTTACTACTGTGTGTGCACTTGATTTATCTGCTTAAAAGTTAAAATTTGAACTGCATTTAGTACTGTAGGCGTCACACTCAAGTGTGGCAGCCTTTTCTGTGCATTTTTACTGTTTTAATTGCTTTTTGCTGCTTAAACAAACAAAGAAATACTATCTATACTGCTCATTTCCCACCCTTTCCTATACTAAAATAGTCCAGATCCCAGATCTTCTGGTTTCAGGACTTTAGTCTGTGTTTCTGAGTGATCCAGACCATGTTGTGGTAGTGGGAGGTCTTTCTGCTTATCAGCGAGAGTGGTAAGCATTAGAACTGCCTATCTGTTACAAGAGGAGTCATTTCCAGCTCTGAGATTAACCTTATTGGCCATTTTGGGCTGATTTCTATCACTTTCAACTTTCTGAGTTAAAAACCCGTGTTTGTGCCGGTTTGCGCATTGCACATAGCTAGGGATAAACTATTCCCGGCACCATAAAGTCTGCTGTTCATCTTTTCCCTTAGAACTAGCCAGATTCTTAATTTTAACACTTGAATCTGCTTTTTCGTGCTCGGCACTGATTCCAAACTGTTGTAAGCAGTAAATAAGCTACAAATTACTATGGCACTCAACCTTCCTCATTAGCTAGTGGTTAACAGTTTTTTTTTTTGTTTACTTATCTTCTTCAGTTGCTTTGAGGAAAACAGCTCTAGTACTTACTTTCCTCACTTGTCTAGAGGTAAATAGTGATTACCCAGGTATGTCCAAGGGACAGCTCCCGGTGTTCTCTCCTGTCTACCTGATGAATCTGGGCATCTTGGGGCAATGTAGCAGTTGCCTCATGTACACTGACAACCCTTTCCTCCTACCACCCAACACCTACACCCTGTGAGAGATGCATTTGTCTAGCCAAGCTGGAATCAAAGCTCTCTCAACCCAAGTCTGAACTTGTCAGTCAGGAGGAGAAGGTAAACACTTGCACCACACTGCGCTCATCACATAGACCCACTAAACCTACACCATCAAAACCCACACATAGATGCACAAAAACATTCATGGAGGCTCTCAATAATAATTTGCCCGAGCAACAGAGACCTCCAAAGTAGAAACGCAAGCAACCTCCACCCCTCAACACAACCCAAAAGACACATAACCCACAGACTCAGTGTGCCACTCAACCACAGCCCATAAGGCAAAACAATGTACCCAACACATTAGTCATAGGTGACTCTATAGCCAGGCACACTGATGTTCCACTCACCAGACTAGACGAGGAGAAGGTTACTGTCAGGTGCTTGTCGGGTGCCAAGATCTGACACACAACCCACGCACTCAGGTCACACCACAACAAGTACAGATATGACTCTGTCATTGTCCATGTTGGTGTGAACAACCTGAGACGTACCTCCCTGGACTACATGAAAAGAGACACAGAAGAGCTCTCTGATCTTGTAACCCAGGCAGGTATGACCCTAGCCCTGAGTAGCATCCTATCTTTGCCCAGAATGATACCACAGTACAAGGACAAAATGATTGACTTCAATAATTGACTAAGCTTCTGGTGTCATTCTAAGGGGATCCAGTATCTGTCTGCCTGGGACAACATGGTTGACAGGCCACATTGCTTTACCAGAGATGGCCTGCACCTGTCGCCCCTGGAATTCCGGATACTGGCTAAGGCTCTTGCCACCCCTATAGTGCCTTTTTAAGCAAGGTTCAAATGACAAATCCACCACCATAACAGGTAAAGGCAAACAAAAACTGAGGGTAATGCTACTCAACGCTGGGTCTAAACCTCAAAATGCACTCACTCAAGGCACTCCTTAAAATGGAGAACATTGATATCTGTGCTGTGACTGAAACCTGGTTCATGGGTCCAGAGAGCACCCCTGCATTACCAGGCTATAACTCGTACCATATCTTTCGGCCATCTAACCTGGACCAGAACACCAGAGACAGAGGTGTGTCCATATTCATTAAGGGCATCCACACCTCCAGGCTAGTTGCCCAACATAATGCATCTGAAATTATCCAAGTGCAACTAACTCTGGGCAAAACTGCAATCCACATTGTATCTTGCTGCAATTCCTCCACCATACCCCAGGACTTCCCCACTCCTCCTTTCTTGATATACTGAAATATTAGGGTCCAACCAAACACCCTAATAATTGGCGATTTCAACTACCCTACCATTAACTAGGAAAACTACTCATATACCAACTCCTTCACTCAACGCTTTCTAGAATTCATAAACTCCCATGCCCTGGATCAGTTTATCCACACCCCCATCAGGGGCAACAGTGTCCTAGACCTAGTCATTATCAACATGAGTGACCGGTGTTCTACACCTGAAGTCAGCTCCTCGTTGGTCAGATTTGACCATAAGCTAATCACCATAGATGTCCACAATCTGCTCCCACACCCCATTAAGGAAACCACTGTAAAAAATTTCTCCAAGGCCAACTTCATGCTTCTTAAGACAGAAGTGGCAAACTTCACAACACCCATGCAGATGGGCAATGTAGTTATGACTGCAGAATCCTACACAAATGCACTCTGTAAGCACTTACATGAGTGCATGGATCGTGCTCTCCCTAACAGAACCAAGATGCTATCCTCCAAAAAGAGGAAGCCAATCTGGCGGTCCCCCCGCTATAAACAAACTCTACAACAGAAGGAAGAAACTGTTGCAGAAGAGAGTAAAATCACATGAGTGGAGGAGCTCCCTGGTCAGTCTCAGTAAGAAACCAAGATTCCTCATAAAATCCTTCAAAGCTAGCTGTGAAAACAAGATTGCCACTGATTCTAAGGACAACCACAAAGCATTCTATAGCTATGTCAAGAATCTCAATGGCAACACCCAGGTCTGTTGCGAGGTACAGCACAATGGCATGAAAATTACAGAACCAACTGATATCACCAATAATCGTGGCTGATAGGTTAAGTGCTAACTTTACCCCCCCCTCACCCCCTGTATACTGGAAGAATGCAGAGCCTTTGGGATCACAACTGCGCAGGTAAAAACTGCACTCTCTAAAGCCAAGAACACAGCTTCTATGGGACCAGCCAACATCCCAGGCTGCATTCTGCATGAACTTCAGAACGAACTGGCCCCCCACCTAAGCACCATGTTCAGTCATAGCCTCACGCCAGGCTTTGTACCCACTGAATGGTGCACAGCAACAGTTATACCACACCACAAAGGTGGAGCCACCATCGCCCCTGGGAACTATCACCCTATTAGTCTGACAAGCCTGGTCTGCAAGGCCATGGAACTCATCATCATGAAACTCATAAAGACATAGGCAACCTCCAAACTCTGGACCCCACCCAGTTCGGGTTTGTGAAAGGCAGATCATGCCTCCTGAACCTGATTGACTTCTTTGAAACAAGTCACCAAAGCCGTAGACAAAGGTAAGACAGTTCACACAGCCTGTCTTGACCTCACCAAGGCTTTCGACACCATCCCCCATTCTGGAATTATAGATAAACTCACTAAACTGGATATAAATCCATACGTCACAAGATGGGTTGCCAACTGGCTTACTGACAGAACCCACACTGTAAAAGTTGCAGACTCCAAATCTGACTTCAAACCAGTGACAAGTGGAGTACCACAAGGTTCAGTCCTGGGTCCTCTCCTGTTTAGTATCTACGTCTCTGAAATAAAGGCTAACACAGAGGGCCTCTGGCTAACGAAGTTCACAGATGACTGGAAACTAGGTGCCGTAGGTGAGTCCCCCAAACGATGTGGACATCCTACAGAAGGGCCTCACTGAGACCGATGCCTGGTGTCAGAGCCATGGCCTCAAGCTAAATGCCAAAATGTGCATTGTTATCCCCTTTGGTAAAAACTCTGTTCCCATGAACTACCACATAGGCGGCAGTCCACTTAACTCTGAAGGTGTGATGAGACCTTGGGACTCAGGTGGACAGTAGTCTCTCTTTTGATAATCACATCACCACAGTAGTCAGAAATCCTTCTACGTGGCACACCTCATCACGAAAGGGTTTTCTTCCAGTCAATAAGAGGTCATTGTTCCCCTCTACTCGGCTCTCATTAGACCCATTATTGAGTACAATGCCCCTTTTGGAATGTACCTCACAAGACATCTGCAATAGCTGAAAAGGCCACAGAAGTACCTCACAAAGAGGATTACAGGCCACAAACAGATGTCCTAAGCTCACAGTCTCAAACTCCAGCTTTACTCTGTAGCATATCACCTACTCTGAGGTGATCTCTAACATACAAAGCTATGTCAAACCCAGAGCTGTTGGACATGCTACACCTAAAGAAATTCCAATCCCTGCGGGATACACGCTCTAGGGACCTAAACCTTGTCACCACAATAAATAGAACATGCTGGAGGGATAGATTCCTGTCCCAGAGACTTCCCATACTCAGGAACAAGCTACCTCTCTATATCAAGCAAAGTTCCCCATTAGCACTCTTCAAGAAAAACCTTGATGAATGGATGGGAATTAGGAAATTCACCCTGGGGATCACTTATGTGGCTGTGCTCAACAAGGGGCACAGGAAAATAACTTTCTTTGGTGGCGAAAGCCAGGGAACCTTGTTGGCTAGGCTTACATAGGCCCTAGGGCCGATAGTAGTATCTACCTATGAATGTGTATGGCGACACGATTACTCTCTCTTCAGTATTAAAGAAGGGGTTCTAATGATTATGTGGGTAGTAAAAACAAATTATACATGTCAGTCAGAGTTGACTCCTTTCAAAGCTATAATGATGGGTAGGAGATTTAAATTATGAAGCAGTACATCTTGCAATATAAAAAAAGCATATATAGTGATGCAATCTGCAAAAATAAAGCTGAGCAGATATACAAGCATAACATTAACTAAAGTTTTAATGACTTATTTCTGTTTCTCTCAGGAACTTGTAAAGGAAAGACAAGAAACTTCAAGACTAGTAAAGGTGCTTCAGGACAAAGATGAAATAATTGGAAAACTGAAAGATGAAATTGAGTTGCTAAATCGAGTAAGTTTCATTTTATTGCATTTTTAATTAATATGGAAAGACTAATGTGCAAGTTTTGCTGTGCTGTGCAATTTAGGCCAGATTTACAGTGTCCTACCCTCACAAAATGAGTGAGTTGAGAATATTAACCCCGTTGGGCTAACATTTAGGTACTAAAAGGCATGATGAGAAAAGTCATGAGTGAAAAGTGTTGTAAACCATTTTAGGCTTTAACTTGAATTTCCTGCTAATTCGAAATGCTGCCCAAATGTAGCTAACTTATGGAAAAATAGTAAAACATTAATGTAAGAAGTCGCCCAACACATTACCACCCATGTGTTTTAGAATGTCACACATATCTAACAACCTACACACATTGTGCATTCCCGAGTATTCTTTGAAAAATCAACATAAAGAGCATAAGATAAATGTAGATGTTTTGTGAACAATAAAAGCTATTCAAACTGTACAACGAACAATATTAATCAGTAAGAAGTATTATTTATAGTGATAGTTGTCAGTACGTTCATAGTCTTTTCCATAAGTACTGTAATAAACTAAAACACACACAACCCCCAAATTATAGTTTTTGTAAACTTTTACAAACACATTTATATATCTTGAAAACTGTACAGTCTAGACATATATTGTTAGAACATTTTTGTTAACCAGACATAACTTTCACGTGACAAGAAATTCCTCTGCAAGTGCATGTTTATTGAGATATTTACAGAACTATGAAAAAAATATGTTTAATGGTATAATTACCAAAACAAATAATACTGGATATCTCTCAAGATGTGTGACTTGCATTGCAAATATCAGACAGGTTTATTCAAGGAAATTTTTTTTTTTTTTTTTTTTTTTTTTTTTTTTTTAATTTCTTTTTATTGACTTTTAGTTAAATCATAACCAATTATCATACAAAACTATAATACCATATAAAACATACAAACAAAAGTTACTCTACAATAAACTAACTATATACAGAACCCATCTATGCGAGGATTCTAAAAAGAAGGTTTAAATGCGGTGTAATTGTTAGAATAAACTCATACACCATTCTCCATGTGTCCCTCTGTGTAGGATTTAGCCTCATGGAATACCACAAATATTTGTGAGCAGAAATATGCTTCCCAGCTATCTGTTTAAGTCCTTCCCAAGAAAGAGTAGATCTATCCTTCCAATTTAAGGTGATATAGAATTTTATCAGCATAAAAGACGTTATAAGAAAGTGTATATTCTTAATGTCCTTCCCTTCCGGGGGTATATGAAGGAGGGCGAATTGCCAAGAGAGCGTAGATTTTTCATAGCCCATTTTTTCTAGTTTGACTCTGAGGGCACACCAAAGCTTGTATGAGCATTTGCAGCTCCAAAAAATGTGTATGGTATCTGCTACCATCGTTGGGCAAAATTGGCAAAAAGGAGGGACTTCCTTGTACATCTTGTTAAGTAAGGCTGGGGTGTAGTATGCGTTACTTACTATCATAAGTTGGGTATATCTGAGTCCATTGCCCAAGCCATTCGGAAATTTTCCAAGGAAATTTAAGGTTTCTGTTAAAGTCCTGCAGCAGTTTGTAAGTCACTCAGTTTTTCAAGGATTAATGGAAATATTGCTTATGTTCATATTTACTAGCAAACAACTAGCAATACTTTCAGTGTAGTGTGATATAAACCAGCATTTTCAGTAAATTGTCCAGTCTCCCACATTGGTGTGTCATACTATACACCTCAGTAACATGTAGGTCTCTCTCTCCTACAGTTTTCAAGATATGAGTATATGTTTGTAAAAGTTTACATAGAGTGAATCTTTTGAACTTCCATTATGTACATTACGTTTGGATACGTTTCTGCCTTAAATCTTAAAAGTGTAAGACAGTTATTAAATATTTTATTTGCCACACCAGCTTTATCCTTTTGGAAGATTTGGTTCCCCTTACACCTAAACTTTGAGAGGTAAAAACTGAACCTGCTTGCTTTTAACTCTGCTGAGTGGCTTATACAGTTATGCATATTTTCTTAATATTCCCATTCCTAAATGGTTCCATCATTGTGCACATCAGCCTGATAGGCTTTCTTTGTACTCTTTCAGGAACACTGGAAGCCCAACCTGCCTGTTAGAAACCCGGTTAAGTTCCCCTATGTTCCATGGTAGATTCTAGGACAGTTAGTATGAAGTAGTTTAACTGCTTTTTACTTAGCATTTTGATTTTGCATTTAAAACATGTCTGGTTCTTTTCTATACATCATTAGCAGTGGCTTTCAAATTTTTAATAGCTGACACATTAATATGAAAAAGACTTCTGTAAGCATTGCTTCACTGTCATTGCTTCTTGGGTCTTTTATTCCAGCTCTGTATCCATCCAGTCAACCATTTTTTTTACATTTGTCATGTGAGGAACACAACACTACTGTGCTAAGCAGGGCTGAGCAAGACCTGTGTGTCTCCAGTAAGTTCCAGGCTCATGTTCAACAGGTGCTCATATTATGAGACCTCTCTCCAGTGTATCCTGAGTTTAACCCAGGACCTTCTGTCACTTTGTGTGATAGTGTCCCCTGGAGATTTTCAGTAGTCATTATTACAAGGTCCCCAGTCTACATCATCTGACTTGCACCCTCCCTGAAGGAGGAATGGCTGTGCCCTATGATTCTCCCCGATTACTGATCTGTATTACAGAGACTGAGCTCAGCAATTGTACAGCATATCTTAATTATATCACTACCAGTATCCATTAAGACATCCTTTGTGCCAGAACAGGGTTACCACTTGTCCCTGTTAAAGCAGGACTGTACCTATTTAGGCCATTGCATCCCTGCGCAAGAACGAGAAAAATGGCAAATGTCCTGAGATTTTAAGACAAAAATTATTACTTATTTTCCCGAAGGTTGCATAAAAAGGATTAGTTTATACCTGAAATGCCCTAATATTATATGAAGCAGCAAAAACTTGAATTCTGTGAGTGAGTTTTTATTTTGACAAAATGTGAATTCCATTCCTTTGCTCTGATTTTGGATATGGTCTGTCCTGCAAAATATTATGTTTCCATAAAAATGTCCCACTTTTCACATTGGAGAAGGTGGTAACATGATGCTAGTAACCTGTTTCAGCTCATATGTCAACCTATAGGAACAGATTGATTTGAACTTCGATAACATCATCATATGACACAGTTCACGGCTCATCATATTGTGGCACAAGACCTGCAATACTGCTACTGCTGCAGTCGTAGTTCCATAAGTAAGTAGTAGGCTAGCTGCACTTGTGGGACATTTTAATTAAGCCTAGCCAATTTCCCTTCTGGTGCTTGAATTAACCTATTCCATGTGGTCTTAGATTAGAGATACCCATCCCATGGTTGATAAGTATAAAGTACCCCTAATGAGAATCACTGGGCTAATATCATAGATAATTTGAGATAAATCATTTAGGGACTGTCTCTGACCATTGGCGGTACAGGGGATAGTCTACCCTTTCATAGATCCAAGTTGTACTTGAATACAGTGGATATAAAAAGTATACACACCCCTGTTAAAATGCCAGTATTTTGTGATATAAAAAAAATGAGATCACAATAAATCATTTCAAAACTTTTCCCACCTTTAATGTGACCTATAACCTGTACAATTTAGTTGACAAACAAGTCTGTTAGGGGATAAAATATAAAAAATAAAAAATGTACAGTAAGCTGGTTGCATAAGTGTGCACACCCTTAAACTAATACTTTGTTGAAGCACCTTTTGATTTAATTACAGCATTCAGTCTTCTTGGGTACACACCTGCCATCAATTAAAGAGACTCTGATTAACCCCAAATAAAGTCCAGCTGTCCTAGTAGGATTTTCCTGACATTTACTCAGTTGCCTGCTAGAGCAAAAGCCATGGTTCACAGAGAGTTTACATAGCATCAAAGGGATTTCATTGTTGAAAGGTATCAGTCAGGAGAAGGGTACAACAAAATTTCCACAGCAGTTGGGTATACATGGAACACAGTGAAGACCATCATCAAAAAGTGGAGAAAATGTGGGACAACACTTGCGTTACAAAGAACTGGATGTCCCTTCAAAATTGATGAAAAGGCAAGACAAAAACTGGTCAGGGAGGCTGCCAAGAGACCTACAGCAACACTGAAGGAGCTGCAGGAATTTCTGGGAAGTACTGGTTGTCTACTACATGTGACAACAATCTCCCATATTCTCCATATGTCTGGGCTATGGGGCAGGGTTGCAAGACGGAAGCCTTTTTCTTACACAGAAAAACAACCAGGCCTGGCTAAAATTTGCAAAACAATACATCAGGTTTCCCAAAAGAATGTGGGAAAATGTGTTATGGTCTGATGAGACCAAGGTTGAACTTTTTGGCCACAATTTCCAAAAGGTATGTTTGGCACAAAAAACAACACTTTGCATGACCAAAAGAACATCATCCACACGGTGAAGCATGGTGGTGGCAGTATCATGCTTTCGGGTTGCTTTTCTTCAGCTGGAACTGGGGCTTTAGTCAAGGTGGAGGGAATTATGAACAGTTCCAAATACCAGTCACTTTTGGCCCCAAACCTTCAGGCATCTGCTAGAAAGCTGAAGATGAAGAGGAATTTCACCTTTCAACATGACAGTGACAACTGAAGATGAAGAGGAATTTCACCTTTCAACATGACAGTGACCCCAAGCATACATCCAAATCAACAAAAAATGGCTTCACCAGAAGAAAATTAAAGTTTTGGAATGATCTAACCAGAGCCCAGACCCAAATCCAATAGAAAATCTGTGGGGTGACCTGAAGAGGGCTGTACACAAGAGATGCCCTCGCAGTCTGACAGATTTGGAGCAACTTTTGCAAGGAAGAGTGGGCAAATATTGCCAAGTCAAGATGTGCCATGCTGATAGACTCCTATCCAAGAAGACTGAATGTCGTAATTAAATCAAAAGGTGCTTCAGCAAAGTATTAGTTTAAGGGTGTGCACACTTATGCAAACAGCTTATTGTACGTTTTTTATTTTTTATATTTTTTTCCCCTAACAGATTTGTTTATTTTTTAATTGAATTGTGCAGGTTATAGGTCACATTAAAGGTGGGAAAAAGTTTGAAATGATTTATTGTGGTCTCATTTTTTTATATCACAAAAACCTGGCATTTAAACAGGGGTGTATACACTTTTTTTTATATCCACTGCATGTGACAGGGAAGAGCTTTGTTTTACATGGATGGAAATTCTATCTCAGGACATTGATATCCTGTGTGAGATACAACTGCCCCTCCAAACCTTTTTGTTAATGTTGCAGAAGGGTTTTTGATCATTTGACTGAGTATTTCTGAAACAATTTGACTTGCTGGTGTGCAATAGATCCATCAGTATTGGTCAGAGGATGCCTTGCATGCCAGACACAGGTCACCTCTTAACAGTATGCTGATACCAAGTATAGTGACAGAGCTTTGAGAGGCAGTCCATGTAGGATCTGTTGTTTAGGCCTTGTATCCTTTTAGTAAGGTATCTCTGTGGATGTTTCAGTTGTTGCATGTGTCTGTCCAGATACATACAAAAGGAGGAATTATACTGAATGATTGGACTAGTGGGGGATAAGTAAAGTGGGCAATGACATCTCTAGATTTAGTCAAATTCCCTTTATGTATAAGCTGCACAGTATAGAAAGAGTTTCTTAAGACTGTGAATAGATGTTGGTCAAAAGTTAGGTTACTGTGTCCACACAAATTCCCAAATCCTGAACAATTTGGTCAACCCTCAGGGGTGTATCGTCAGTCGGGTAGTTCCCTAGGGTAGACTACTTTCCAAAGGATAATATTACTGTATTTTTTGGCATTTGGTTTCAGTTTCTGATTCTGGCAGCAGATATTTAGGACAAACCTTTCTGCAGGATGGCTAAGTCATTTAGAGATTCAGTAACTGCTTCTAGTTTGCAGTCATCTGCAAACTTAGTCAGAGCACTTTGGTATTGACTTTTACTTCAGAGAAGTAGATGACAAACAGAAACAGTCCCAGCACTGAAATTTGTGGGACTCCACTGGTTACTTGTCTTTGTTTTATGTAGCCTCCCCTATTTTGATCTCCTGCTTTCTGTCAGACATTCGGCAAACCAATGGGTGACATAGGAGTTTATTCCCAGTTTATTTAGCCTTTCCACTGTGCCCAAGTAGGAGATTTTGTCAGAAGCCTTGGCCAGGTTGAGGTATGCGTTGTGTACTGTTTTATCTTTATACATTGCTTTGATGACCTTTTCAAAGAAGTACATTATGTTGAGTACGCATGGCCTGCCTTTGACGAATCCAGACTGCGACGGGTCCAGTGTTTGGAGGTTCCCTATGTCTTAATTGATTAGTTCTGTGATATGTCTTTCCATGGCTTTGCACACGAGTCCTGTCAGATGTATAGATCTGTAATTACCTGAGTCTGTGGAAGGTGCTCCCTTATGCAGGGGAATGACTCTAGGTGTTCTTCATTCGCTTGTTACAAAACCTGTATGGAGGCAAAGATGTTTTTACCTTGTGATACCACTTTCAGGATTTGGTTTTGTGTAATAGCCAGAGCTGAGTCAGTTTCAGTTATATCTTGTGAGAGAGACAAGGGGGAAGGCGGGTAAAGTTTGATTTTAATTTATTGGACTGTGGGTTAGCTATATTTTCAGCATCAGATGTTCATCGTGCATACAGCTGCAGTAATCACAGATGGGTTTTCTGCCGTCAGGCAGGTCCCAGGTCGGCCGAATTCCAAAGTCTAGGTCCGGCGTCGGTTGTTGTCGCTTTCTTTCCTGACGTCAGTGAGGCAGGAGTATACAAAACACAGCCAACACCATTTTCTTCAGTCTTTTTTGCCGCGCGGTGCCCGAAGCAGAAGCAGTTCGCAAGTGCCGGTTGGCCAGCTCCTGAATTTACGAAAAATTGGAAACCGAAGTCTTCATTAAAGCTAAGTACCCTGTTGGGGAAACTTTTCTTGCCTCAGACCGATGTCAGAAAAAGTTAACAATTGTATTTCTTGTGGGAAGCAAATACCGCATAAGGATTTCCATTCCCTTTGCATACCTTGTTTAGGCCCAGACCACGACGTCTCGGGCTGTCGCTTTTGCGCTACTTTCAATAAACGCACTATTAAGCGTCGGGCGGAGTTCGCCCAACACTTTTTTGGTACAGCCTTTGATTATAAAATGTCGTCGGAGACTCCGACTACCGTTTTGACCGACCAAAAACCGCAAGGACAAGGACCGACACGCGAGGTCCGCTGTCCCCACCGACACCATGCCAAAACCGGCTGCACGTGGTCCGGTTCTCAGCGAGATGCCTATGCAGTCCCTGACTACCGACGACACTTCTTTGGCGGTGTCTTCTGTAACCGAGACCGCAGGTACCTCGGCCCAGACCCAGACTACAACCACCAAAGCCACTGTGAGCGTTGAGCCTCCTAATGTGGACAGTTCCACCTCCACCCATGGTGTCTTTAGACCCTCATCTTCCTTTTCCATTAAGGCCTTTACTAAGTCCAAATCAGCCAGGCATCCCAAGAGGCCTGTTGCACAGGGCCCATCTCCAAGCCCCATGCCTAAAAAACAGATGCTTAAAATGGCTGAGGATTTAATTACTCTTATCAGGGGTTCACAACCCCCTCCAGACAAGAGACCCAGAGTGGAGGAAGATTCTCCCTCTTCTGATCAGGGCTCCATTCTTTCAGAACATTCTGATGTAGAGGAACACTCTTACACCATCTCAGAAAATAACCTTCCTGGGTGCCAACTTGGACACAAACACCCAGATGGCCTATCTTACACCAGAAAAACAGGGGCAACTAACTCAAATACTAGCAAATTGTACCAGGCTTACTGCAAGGAAAATCCTGCAGGCTCTGGGCTTCATGGCATCTTGCATTCTTTTAATCCCATGTGCAAAATTGCATATGAGGAAACTTCAATGGTACCTAAAAAAAAACTTTGGTCTCAGCACAGCCACAGTTTGGAAACAATAATACCAATAATTCCATGTTTGCAAAAGGAATTTCTATGGTGGGCCCAAGCATGTCAAACAAACACAGGTCTCCCATTCTGCAAGCCTCAAGCAAATCAAGTCATCACAACAGATGCCTTAGATTACGCCTGGGGGGCACACATGACAGACAGGTACATTCAAGGCAAATGGTCCCAAAAGGAAAAGCACCTTCACATCAATCAAAAAGAAATGCTAGCAGTGATAAATGCAATTACAGCTTTCAAGGACTTCCTGCATCCAGGACAATTATTGATAAGAACAGACAACACCACAGTAATGTGGTACATAAACAAACAAGGAGGAACACATTCATACCCCCTGTGCAGACTAGCCATGACACTTTGGAACTTGGCTCTGGAATGGCAAATTGAACTTCAAGCACAGTACTTGCCAGGTTTGGAATACACATTGGCAGACAATCTAAGCAGAAATATGACAGATCCACACGAATGGAAGTTGCATCCTCAAGTGTTTACAAAGATAATCCAAGTGTGGGGGAGGCCAGACATAGATCTCTTCGCCTCCCACAGGAATCATCAATTGGAAAAGTTTTGTTCAAGGCCTTTCATCCAAAGGCCTGGAGAGTGGACGCCCTTTCATTCAGTTGGACAGCATGGACAGTTTACGCTTTCCCACCTCTGCCTCTTCTGCCCAAGGTGCTCTTGAAAGCAAGAGCAGACAGACCAAAGATGATACTGATTGCTCCAGACTGGCCAAGACAACACTGGTACCCACTCCTGAGGAGCCTAACACATACTCCTCCCTCGTCCCTACCTCTAATGCCTCTTCTGCTGACTCAGCACAGCTACAAAACTCTTCACAGTCAGCTGAAAACACTCAATCTCGCTGCATGAAAAATTCCTTAACACCACAACAGATCCTACTCCCCAAAGAGGTGCAGGATGTCATTTTGGAGGCCAGAAGGCCATCTACTAGAAAGGCTTACTCCGCAAAATGGAAACTGTTTTGCTCTTGGAATGAGAAAAAAGGCCAGGATCCTAGAAAACTGAATTTGCCTCAGGTATTACAGTATCTAGCTGAGCTGCTGAACAGTGGACTTTCATTTTCCTCCATAAAAATCCATGCCTCAGCCATTTCTGCAGAATTCAACACGGATCCACCCTTATTCTCTCACCCACTCTTAAGACAGTTCCTCAGAGGGGCTAAGAATATAAGACCACCAAGGAAACAACCAATACCAGCCTGGGATCTTAATTACATTCTAGAAAAATTAACATTGCCTCCCTTTGAACCAGCTGCCTCAATACTTGTCCTGGAAAACAGCTTTCCTTCTGGCCATTACCTCAGCTTGTAGAGTATCCAAACTACAAGCCCTCATGGCTGTGCAGCCATTTCTCATCTTCCATCAGGATAGGGTTTCCCTTCGAACCAACCCGTCATTTATGCCTAAAGTGGTATCCAGGATAGCTTTAAATCAAGCCATACACTTACCTACCTTTTACCCCAATCCTCAAAACAAAGGGTAAAGGCTGCTACACTCCTTAGACATCCATAGACAGCTACGTTATTATTTGGACAGAACAAAGCCTTTCAGGAAATCAGAACAACTCTTTGTGTCCTATGCTGTGGGAGCTCAAGGGAAGCCAGTTACCAAACAGACAATTTCAAAATGGATAGGTCACTGCATACGGTTTTGTTACTCCTATCATGGAAAATCTGTCCCTACAGGCATCAGATCCCACTCCACCAGGGCCATAGCTACCTCTACAGCCTTCCTTAGAGGAGTTCCTACCAAAGATATTTTGGAGGCAGCCACTTGGAGTTCTGTGCATACCTTCACAAAATACTACCACCCTTTATATTCCAAAACTAGAGCAGGCTTTGCCACTGCTGTGTTGCAGGGCATTCTGGCTCATCCCAGTTCCACCTAGTGCCTACCACCCTGTGCGTAGCTTTGGGATTCTACCCATCTGTGATTACTGCAGCTGTATGCACGATGAACATAGTACAGTTTTGTACCTACCATAAATGTAGATGTTCGATTGCTAATACAGCTGCAGTAAGTTTTCCCTCCCTCCTTCCCCTCTTGGTAAAGGCCTAGGGCCTAACCCCTCTTCATACAACCTGATGGGGTTATCCTTCTATGGTATATTTGCTTGCAACTACTGATTTTTGATTATATTGCATTTCATGTATATAAATATAATTTATGTATTGCCTTCCCTCTGGGGGCACCTGACATCTGGGGCAAGAAAGACTGAAGAAAATGGCGTCGGCTGTGTCTTGTATACCCCTGCCTCACTGACGTCAGGAAAGAAAGCGACAACAACCGACGCCGGACCTAGACTTTGGAATTCGGCCGACCGGGGACCCGCCTGACGGCAGAAAACCCATCTGTGATTACTGCAGCTGTATTAGCACTCGAACATCTACATTTATGGTAGGTACAAAACTGTACTTTATGTAACATCTGCTGGTCAAGCAAAGGACTAAGAAAGTTAAGCTTTTTTTATATGAGGTGATTATTCCTGTCTCCTGCAGAGAGCAAAACAATATGATAAAGGAATCCAGCACATCACAACTGCACCCCTTGGCTTTTATATTTAATTCTGTGGGGGGGGGGGTCCCTTATCATTTTGTGTCTTGGCTATAAAACTCTTAGGTCCACTGCATGGATAAAGCGGATCACATGTTTTTTCATATATGGAGTATTGTACTCATTCATTACTGGATCATCTTGGGCAGAACCGTTATTGTAAACAGTGGAATGCCAATTTAAAAAAAAAATATTTATGTGCTTGTCAGTTGCTTTTCAGCCAGACAATCCTGAGCAACAGTGTTTCTGAAATGTACATTTAAATGTTGTCCAATGTTTAACTATTAGTCTTGAATTTCTCTTCCTAACATTTGTATTAGGCATCAAAGCTTTGTCTGAAATCACTGCTTTATAAAAAAGACTGTGTCATTGTTTGCAGTGCCCACTGGGAAATTTCTGCTGTCATTTTCTGTATATTATCCACTCCGTTGTGTATATGGAGACTTCCAATGTTTTATTTTAGTTAAGTGTTTGCTTAAATGGGTAGGGAGACTTTAAATCCTCAGAGGACTTGAGTTCAAGACATAATACTTAAATTTTTACAGTGTTGAGAGTATTTTCATATATATATATATATATATATATATATATATATATATATACGTGTATATATGTTATATACATATATATATATATATATATATATATATATATATATATATATATATATAGAGAGAGAGAGAGAGAGATGCACCTTTGCTACACTTTTGCTCCAAATTCAAAACTACAAGGATAAGTGCTTGCTGTATTTATCAACAAGGTATCCTGCACATCTTAGGTTCATAGGTTGGTACTAGGCTATCGACCCTAAGGCCTATGCAAGCCTAGCCATAACAATTCCCTGGAAATTTTTTCCCACAATATTTACTTCTCTGGGCCCCTGTCTAGCAGGATGACTGACATGATCCCCGGGGTGAATTTCCTATCTCCCATCCAATTGTCAAGGTTCCTTTTGAAGAGGGCCAATGAGGTGCTCTGCTTGCCATGTATGGGCATTCTATTCCAGAGTCTGGGGAGTCTCTGGGTCAGGAACCTATCCCTCCAGCATGTTTTGTTCATTGTGATGATAAGGTTTAGATCCCTGGAGCGTGCGACTCTGAGGGATTGGGATTTTTTTAAGTGGAGCATGTCCAACAGCTCAGGGTTTGACATGGCCTTGGATGTTAAGCAGAGATCGCCTCTGAGTAGACAATATGCCACAGAGTATAGCTGGAGTTTTTTTAGACAGTCAGTATATGGCATCTGCTTTAGGCCTGTGATTCTTTTAGTGAGGTATTTCTGTAGCCATTGCAGATGTCTTGTGAGGTACATACCAAATGGGGCATTATACTCTATAATGAGTCTAATGAGGGATGAGTACAGTGGAACAATGACCTCCTTTTTTCTGGATGAAAAGCCCTTAGTGATGGTGTGTGCCACGTAGAAGGATTTCCTGACTGTTGTGGCGATGTGGTTATCGAAAGTGAGACCACTGTCCACTTGTGTCCCTAAGTCTCTCATCACACTTTCAATGTTTAGTGTCCTGCCACCTATGTGGTAGTTCATGGGTACATGTTTTTTTCCAAAGGGGATGACTATACATTTCTTGGCATTAAGCTTGAGCCCATGTCTCTGGCACCAGGCATCTGTTTCTGTAAGGCCCTTTTGTAGAATATCCACATCATTTGGGGATTCAATAATGGCTCCCAGTTTGCAGTCATCTGCAAACTTTGTTAGCCAGAGTCCCTTAGTGTTGGCCTGTACTTCAGAGAAGTAGATGCCAAACAAGAGTGGTCCCAGGACTAAACCCTGACGTACTCCACTTGTCACTTGTCTGGAGGTGGATTTGGAGTCTGTTACTTTTACAGTCTGGGTTCTGTCAGTAAGCCAGTTGGCAACCCATCGAGTGATGTAGGGATTTATGCCCAGCTTAGTAAGTTTATCTATGATTCCAGAGTGGGGGATGGTGTCGAAGGCCTTGGCGAGGTCCAGATAGGTTGTGTGGACCTTCTTACCCTCGTCCACGGCTCTGGAGACCAATTTGAAGAAGTCAGTCAGATTCAGGAGACAAGATCGGCCCTTCACAAACCCAAACTGGGTGGGGTCCAGTGTCTGGAGGTTGCCAGTGTCTTTGTTAATAAGTTCCATGCCCTTGTGGATCAGGCTTGTCAGACTGGGACGGTAGTTCCTGGGATCCAAGGTGGATCCTCCCTTGTGGAGCAGGATAACTGTAGCTGTGTGCCACTCAGTGGGCACGAAGCCTGAGGTGAGGCTATGATTAAACATGACACTTAGGTGGGGTGCCAGTTCATTTTGTAGTTCATGTAGTACACAGCCTGGGATGTCATCTGGTCCCATGGATGCTGTATTCTTAGCTTTGGAGAGTGCTGTTTCTACCTGTGTGGCTGTGATTATCGGAATTTGGCAGTCTTTTGGTATTGAGATGGGCCCTTTAGGGTGTGAGAGGGGAGAGAAGTTGGCACTAAATCAATCTGCCAGGATACTGGCAATATCCTTGGGATCAGTACATTTAATGCCATTCTGTTGTAGCTCAGAGCAGATCTGAGCATTGCCATTTAGATTCTTGACATAACTATAGAATGCCTTGTGATTGTCTTTGGAATCTTTGGCAATTTTATTTTCGTAACTAGCTTTTGAGGATTTTATGAGGGATCTCAGCTTCTTACTGAGGTTGGTGAGGGAGTTTTTTGCATCCTGGTATTTTCCTCTTTTCTGCAACAGTTTCTTCCTTCTGTTGTATAGTTTGTTTATAGCAGGGGACCACCAGAGATTGGCTTCCTTTTTTTGGAGAAGAACATCTTGGTTCTATTTGGGATGGCACGATTCATGCATGAGTGGATGTGCTCGTACAGTGCCTTAGTGTAGGATTCTGCAGTCGAACTTCCAGATCCTGTCTGCGTGGGTGTTGTGAAGTATGTCACTTCTGACTTCAGTAGCATGAAGTTGGCTTTGGAGAAGTTTTTTAAGGAGGTTTCCTTACTGGGGGCTGGGGGTGGGATGTGGATGTCAAGGGTGATTTGCTTATGGTCAGATCTGACCAATGAGGGAGTGACCACTGGTGTGGAGCATCTATCTCCCATGTTGGTAATGACCAGATCTGTGATATTGGAGTCCCTGGTGGGACAATGGATTAGTTGATCCAGGGCATTGGAATTTATGAATTCCAAGAACCATTGGGAAAAAGAGTTGGTACTCAAGTAGTTTTCCCAATTAATGGCAGGGTAGTTGAAATCACCTAGTATTAGGGTGTTTGGTTGTATCTTAATATTTTCCAGTATGTCTAGGAAGGTGTAGTGAGAATCTTGGGGTATGGTGGGGGGATCTGTAGCAAGCTACAGTTTGGATTGCAGTCTTACCTAGTGTTAGTTGCACCTGGAGAATTTCGGATGCATTGTGTTGGGCAACTAGCCTGGAGGTGTGAATATCCTTGGTGAATATGGACACTCCTCCACCTTTAGTGTTTCGGTCTTGGTTTTGTGACCGAAAAGTCTGGTAAGAATTGTAGCCTGGTATTGCAGGGGTGCTCTCTGGAGCCTTGAACCAGGTCTCAGTCACTGCACACATATCGATGTTCTCCATTTTTAGGAGTGCCTCGAGAGAGTGCATTTTGAGGTTTAGACTTCTAGCATCGAGTAGCATTACCTTCAGATTTTGCATGCTTGTATCTGTTACGGTGGTGGTTTTATCCTTTGAACCTTGCATAAAAATAGGCACTATAGTGATGGCAAGAGCTTTAGCCAGTAACCTGAATCCCAGGGGTGACAGTTAAATTGTGCTTTATCTTGGTTGCCTTAATCACCATGATTTCCATTTTTTGCTTGATTACTTATACCAAAGGATCTACAAACAACACAAATATGTTGAAAAAAAACCAGGCACTCACTTTTTTTTTTTTTTTTTTTTTTTTTTTTTGCAATCGAACCCATAATTTGATCTTAATGACCCCTTAGAACCCTGATGGGTATGCAGCTGTCTGAAAAAACAATGGCTTCAGAATCCACTGCTACTGTTCAGTGAGCCTGAATCGATTCAGGGTAGATCCCAAAAAGAGCCATTCTGTCATACTTAAAGCATGGTGAACATGAGGGCTGTGGTTTGACTTAATTTGCATAGCTAAGCAATTGTAAGACCATATTTGAATTTATCCCTTGCCTTCATATTGAGTCTTTTTGAGCCATTTTTCAAATGCCAGCGTGCAAATATAGCTCATGATTTACTTACAAAAAAGTTCTAAAAGTTCAGTTTTCAAGGAGATGAAGCCCCTTTCTTGCACCTTGTATGGGAAAAGTCCCCTCCACATTTTAATTGCACTGCATACCCCAAAAATGTGTGTACCTCACTTGTAAAAATTACATCTTGGTCCATTTGTCATTCAGAGTGACCATGATCCTCGTCCACAATGTCAGTGTTAAGTGGAATGCATACAAATGGGGGTATAGGCTTTCACCAAGGGTGCATCTCATCTAAAATTCTGTTTGTGATTTTCACAGGCAGGATATATGGGTTACAGACCAGATCTGCACAGTGTCCAGTTTGAAAATTGATGGTTGAAGTTTTGTTTTCATATGATGTGTGTTTAGCCACCAGTGGACGTGATCTACCAGTGTACAATGGAACAGTTTGATTGCGGAGCAGATGGAATGAAAGCCAGCACCTCCATATTAGAGGTCGTAATCCTGTGCTGGAAAAAAAATGGATTGCCTCCACGAAGGAAGAGCAGCTCATTCAGTCTGAAGATTGTATGGATCTTGGATTCTTGTTCACATGTGAAGGTACAGAAGATTGCAAGAGGTAGTACTGCAGATGTTGTATTGGACTGTGGCAGTGAAGTATAAGCTGAGTCATATGATGCTGTCCATTTAGCAGTGACTTTGTCTCCATCCTCAGCTACATTAATGAACATTGGGCATGGATCAAAAGAATGGAATCATGGATGCAAGCAGAAAAAATAATGTTCCTTCATAAGGTAGCTGGGTTCCCACTCCATAATAAAGTAAGGAGTTTGTCAGTGTGTGAAGACCACCAAGTACAGCCATTGCTCAGTAAGAGAAGTCATTTGATGTGGTTTGGTCACTTTGTGAAGAAGCCCTTTGAGTACCTGTCATGTGAGGTGTATGTGCACGTCTCATTGAGAGATGGCCGCAGGAACGATTCATAACCAATTTGAGGGATTCTCTCTGTCTTTCTTTGTGTTGGTAACCAAGGGTGCAAGAGGGTATTCCATAGGATAAGCTAGAGACTTGCTGGGGATGGGGAGGTCTGGTTTACCCTGCTCAACTTACTACCATGACATTTACCAGGACAAGCCATGTAGAAAAATGATGATTATGCTGTGTAATTACATGAATGTCAACTTGAAATTTTGAAAGGTCTTGAAATGTTTACTTTGATGCAGGAAAGAAATGGTTTCTCCTGCAGTTACAAACAGTACATTTATGTCTGATATCCAGTCTAACAGTGAAATTAAATACAGGAATAAGAATTACAGACAGGACTCCTCGATATATGGTATGCATTGCATAGGGCAAGTTGAACAAGAAAGTTTCGAAAATGCCTGAACGTTGATTCAGCTACAGCAGAGAATCAGGGCAATAGAAGTACTAGGTTGCTGTGTTTCAGGCTTGATGTTGATTTACATTGAGTATGCAGATGAGCTGTTATGAGTAATGCTGATCATGCAAATTCAGACACAGTTGTATTGTGTATCAGTGCTGTTCACTGACACTGAATTTCAGCACAGTTACAGAGCTGTATTAACCAGTCTGAAGCCACTGCTCTCACAGTGAGTCAGTTACCAGAGCCAATATAGGTGACAGTCCATGGCGAGCGTGGCTTGTACTTCCTGTGCTACAGTCCAGTAGGAATATGTAATGTTGTAGAACATTAACATCAGTCACAGAGTGCAAAGCCCTAATGTGATCCAGACATGGTCTTATGTAGGGATGGGTAGTAAGACCACTTGTAGCTGTAATAGTCCACCCACGTACTGTTTTTGGCACACCTGTCTACTAGGGGTCTATATTACATAGTTGAAGTGAACACATATGTCTGAAGTTACGGAACTTTGACTACATATAAAAACATAAAAAAAAAAAAAAAAAAGTAAAAGAAAATAAAAGGGTTTATACAGGGGGCAAGCTCCCCTGCATCTCCCACACCCCCCGCTCTTTAAATTTTAAAGAGCGGGGGGTGTGGGGGGGGGCGCAGGAGGGCATATACCCTTTTATTTTTTTCCTTTTTTATTTTATTGTTTTATGCATAGTAGAAGTTCTGTAGCTTCGAACATATGTGTTCGTACATATGTCAGTCGAAGTTGCGCAACTTCGACTATGTAATATAGACCTATCTACTAGACAAGATATTTCTTTGTGCTTGCTGAGTACAGGTTTAATGTTGTTTTTTTTTAGTATTTAGTATTTCTGGTGCCATATTCCTTTCTGATCTGGCAAGCCCCCTAAGGATTATGTTGAGGACACAAAAATGAAAGTCCTGTTGTACTTAAGGGCCAAAAATAAAAACTCTTTCTCTTTACATTGTAGCAAGGTTTTTTGCAAATGTAGTATCCCCATCCATTATTCATTTCTGAATGCTGGTATTGCTGAACCTATGAAATAATTAGCATTTGCTTTCACCCAGGGCAGCTGCCTTCTTTGTCCTACCCTAGCTACATCAATGCCATTTTGCTTTGCAGATCAATAGTGCGTATTTTGTCTACTCCAGTCTAGAATGGCCAGTATGAAGAGTGCAAAAGTTATATGTTTGAGGCATATATCATCAGGAGTGATGTTTTGAGATTCCATACTACTGGGATTTCTTGCCATGCAAGCTGTGGAATGACAGAAGCATGCACATAGTGTTTTTTTTATGTGGTATTTTAACAAGATGGTTCACTTCCTGCTTAGTCATCCATGCTCAGTAGTTTCCTTAACATACCTTAATTCCTAACCCCTCAAACCCTCCGGCACTCCTATGATTTGAAGTGTAGAACATCTCTTAAATGGAGGAGGAATGGAGGACTACTGCACATTCATAAAACTATGGCTGGTGTGTCACAAACAAATTTATTTGATGTTAAATCCTTATAAGAATGCAGGCCAGTGTTTCCTGTCCAGCTAAGATGCACTGTCATTACATCATTATGTGATAGGAATTATGAAATGAATATCTGTTGTCTCTGATTATAATTGTTTTATTTAGTTCACTTTAATGTGATAATAATTATATCTTAAAATATTTTACATCTTCAACAGTTTCCTATCCACACCCCTAAAAGAAATAGCATACAATAGATTGTATACAGGTGTGTCTGTTTTTTTAATCCCTCTCTAGGACTTTGCTCAGTGGCTCCTCTACTTGGCTCATTCATTCAGATGAGTCTGCATCATACACTTCTGTCCATTCTCTCTGCCCAGCCCCACCAGTGCCCATGCCAAAAACTGAACGAGTCACCATATTTACACTATTTACAGAGTCCACTTAGCCTTCAGTTGTTGGAAAGGGAGTCATCTTCACCCTGTCCTGCCTGTTCCCTCTGTTTTTTGGCAGGTGTAGGTGAAAATAATTTGTCCAGGGTGATTTATCTCCCTCTTTTTTAGGATGGTCTTGAAGTGGTGCATGATTGTGTTGTTAAACAAGTCCATCATCTTGTTGACGTCACCTGTGTTGGGGGTGCCACTCCAAGACTGTAGCCTGCACCTTCTCCAGTTGGATAAAAGTTCTTTAATGCAAGCTGTTGGCATAGGTCCTTTTTCCCTGGCATTCTCATCTTCAGAAGGAATTTCTTTTTCTTTGAACTGCTCATTGTAAAGTGCTTTAAGTTCCTCCATTGTGAGTTCATCGTCATGGTCTTGTAGTAGTTCCTCCACATCCACCTCATCCACTTTCCCTATGTCTAGGTGCTCTGCTGTAGAAACGATGTCTTGCAGCTCTTAAGCTGTTTCAACATCTTCAGCTGCTTCATCCACAGTTTCGCCGTGGCAAAAAGAAAGAACCAGTTTCCTCCAGGCTGCATGTATGGCTTTCTGTGACACTCCATCCCACTCCCAGGCACTTTTGATGAATTATATGGTATGAAGAATGTTGACCTCAGTCTTCCAGAATACCTTTGGTGTTTTATCTGAAGAATGAGTCCTGTTGAAGAGCCTTGAGAAGAGTGTTTTTGTGTTGAGCTTCTTGAAGCAGGCATTGACTTGTTGATCCATAGGTTGAATGAGAGAAGTTGGGTTGGGAGGCAGAAACAGAACCTTATCTGAAGAACTTCCGTTAACTCTTGTGGGTTGGCAGAGGTGTTTTCCAGAAGCAGAAGAGTTTTTATTGGCAAATTGTTCTCTGTCAGGTACTTCTTGACACTTGGAACAAATTCCTCGAAAATCCAGTCCTTGAAAACTGACTGGTCTACGCAAGCTTTGGTGTTTGATTTCCACATTACAGGTAGTTTTGATTTCCACATTACAGGTAGTTTTGATTTCATAATCTTTTTCCAAAGCATCTTGGGTTTCTTGAGTGTGATACACCAGCAGAGACTTCAGCTCATTGAATCCTAGCTTCTTTTTGGGTTATGTAAGTCCTACTTGGCAATCTTTTCCAGAAAAGCCACGTTTCATTGCAGTTAAAAATCTGTTCTGGCATATGCCCTTTTCTCTCTCTCTATCAATTCTTCAAATTCCTTGACAAATTTCTGTGCACATTCTTTGTCAGCAGTAGCTGCCCCTGCTTGTCTCAGAACACTGTGGATGCCACTTCTTTTTTTAAATCTGTGGAACCATCCCCTATGTGCTTTATATTCCTCTGTTTGCTGTGAGCTACTTCCTTAGGTTTTTTTTCTTGTAAGTCTTCAAAGATAAGCTTAGCTTTCTAACAGATCATGGTCTTGCGCTATTTGATCTCCCTCTCCTGGATTCAAACAAGAAGCATCTTCTCCATATCTTCATGAATTGTTGTTCTGTGTTTGTCCAAAACCTTTGTTGCTCCTTTTGACACCTTTGCACCCATGATGCTGCCTCTATTTTTCCAAAATGTTGAGATGGTAGATCTAGGCACGCCATAGTGTTCTGCTATGCTTCCTGTTTTACCTCCTCTCTCAGTTTTTCCTGTAATTTCTTTCTTCTTTTCAATGTTCAGACACTTGTTTTTCCTGCCAGTATCGCTCTTCTTTTCACTCTTCTTTGACCCCATTTCTTCACTTGTCTGCAACACTTATAAACGACACAACAACAACAATAACAGGAAACCATGAACAACTTTTCTGCCTCCTTTCCAGGTCAAATTGCGAGACAGCGGTTGAATTGTGGGATGGCCCAGCAGCTGAAAGTGTGGTTGAATTGCGAAACAGTTGAGTTTGCAAGGTGGTTGAATTGTGAGGTACCACCTGTAGTTGTGATGCAGTACATTATCATCAAATTCTGATGTTGACCACAGCAATTAAATTTTAGAGAGCAATAATACTTGCAGGTATGTCAACCAACTGTTGCAAAATAATTCTAAGCTATCAAAGGGAATAGTTGTACAACAGGTGTGGAATAGTGGGGCCTAACTTGAAATTTACTAGCTTCCTGGCTACAGGTCAGCTCATAACTGATTGCAGGAAAGGAGTCTGTGAATGAATTTCAGCTGCAGTAGTTTAGCATAATTCTGGAGCTCAAGCCATCCACAATATTGTAAACTGATGTTCCCCCTGAAATGTACAGTGCTTGCAGATATTTCAGCACAGTGGTAAACGGATTCCAGTTTGCAGAAGGATTTATCAATAATGCAGCATTATATAGAATGTTTAAGACCAGTGCTTGGATAATCTTCACACAAAGTACATTTTGCAAGAGTAAACCAGTTAATGGCTTAGCCTTTACAACTCTCATTGCAGTGATGGTCATATTTATATTTTTTTCTGTGGTTATACTTTGATGGTTTAAGTTGTCAGCAGCCTCTGCACTAGTCCTTTGTGGATGCTGTAAGCTGTAAAATTCTGTTCATCAACAGGTAGTGCACTTCTGCTGAACAGCATGGCCATCTTTTGTCGTATCATAAAGCCACACTTGCTTAAACTACTGTCCAGCATAAGTTTTGTTTCATAAAGATTGTAGGCTGATTGTAGGGTAATGGAGCCACCTGCATTCTGTCCAGAAAACACTGTCGAGCTCTTTACTTTTTATTGATAAAACATGGTAAATGATGGCCCTAGAACTAATCTGGGCACTCCAGTTGACACTTGAGACTTCTGGGGGATGTGGGAAATGCGGAATGTGGGATAATTGCTTAATTCCAAATTAATTTTTGTCTTACACTTGGAATTGTTAGGGAGACGGTTCTTTTGCAGTTGCAGCTTGCTGATTATTTTTTTGTCTGCCATTTTGTGAATTCTAAAACAGAACACAGGCACATTGGACGTGATTTAGTTGTCTCCAGATTTACTAAAAACTACAAGATTAGCTCTTTTAATCCCATGATCAAGTGTGAACTCACACAGTTTGTCAGATGCTAAGCTGTTTACCATGCATTTTTACAGCAACTGTGTATGCACAGCACCTTCTGTCATTTATTTTGGAAAACTGTGCAGAGGTCTTGACAATAACCTCTTTGAAGAAGCTTTGCGTCTTAGTTCAGATCCAAAGACTTTATTTTTCACTGATTCTCCTGTCCATGGTTATGGATGTATATATGTGTGTGTGTGTGTGTGTGTGTATATATACATATATATATATATATATATCTATATCTATATATATATATATATATATATATATATATATATATTATATAACTTTTGAAGGAATTTTACCTATCAAATGAAGCTCTGTCTGGTTTTGTTTTATTAAGGGCCAACTTTTGTATGCTTTCGGAAAAGTGGGAAGAAAAGCATTCAGCACTTTTCCTGTAGTGACATATGTGGAAGCATAGAGCAGCATACATGAAGGACACCAGTGCAAATTCCTTTTCCTTAAAAAAAATTCCTTTTCCTTAAAAAAAAAAAAAAAAAAAAAAAAAAGCATCTCCAGTGCACATTTCTGTTTATAAGAAAACTAGCTGGCGTGGCATTTTCAGCTTTCAAAAAAAAAAAAAAAAAACATTTTTTTTCTGTGGAGGACAAAGACCCCCAACTCAATCTGATAATACAAGATTTTTGGACAAATCCAAAAGTAATGGGGGGGGGGGCAAGTTCTGAAACCAGGGACAGATTTTAAATATTGCTGTTAGAAGCTTATTGTTACTAAACTAGAAAGTTTTGCATTTACATGCATTTTCTGAAGGATATTAAGTGTGAAACTCAAATGTTTATTTACTGAAAGTAATCTTCAATGAATTGCAAGAGAACCACGCATTTTATGAGTAGCAGACCAAAAATAGGAGGTAAAAATCTGGACATTCTGTAAAATTTTGGACAGTTAGAGGTTTTACTTCTTACACTCCTGAAAAATAATGAGCTTACAGATTATTGCACCTCTGAGGAAAGGAGATTTTTCTTACATAGCATACCTCTTGACTAATGGCATCTTGGTGCTTTAGTCATAGTTGTGTGATCCAGGCCATAAACCTGAACATCTGTTTTCTCTTCCACACTATTTTAGTATTTTGAATGAGGTGTATGCAGCCATGTGGTTTAATTTAACATGAGGATGGATAAAGTATAATGTGAAGTTGTTAAATCTCGCCGTTTATTCTCACTGATGGGTTCGGAGCCGATAGCAAAGCTCAAGGTTTGCCAGTAGCTCGAGACCAAGCCACTTATCCCACAATGCACTGCTGGAATTACCTCAGATCTAGTTTGCAGCGGCAAGAGAGATCTCGGTGATCCAGCTAGCTCGGGCCATTTCTGATAATAAAAAAAAAAAAAAAAAAAAAAAAAAGTTTTATAAATAAAAAACTTTCTTTTTTGTTTTTCAAAAGATAGTGTTTGTTAATTAGATAATAGAATCTATAGTTTTAGATAGTTAGTGCCCTGTTGGCTTAGTTGGTTTGTATGGGCCTGTAGCCCTATTTAGACTTATTAATCTTTTTCTAATAGTCAGGGTTTTTCTCTGTGGGCCTCTAGCCCTATATTTATAATCTATAGTTATTTGTATAGATAGTGCCCGGATTGGGCTTAGTTGTTTTGTGGGTCCTTACAAGTTAAGTAAGGACTTTACTGTCTTACTTTTTGCAGTATACTGGTTTGTTTTACTTAACTATGTCAGATGACAAGGAAAAATCCCATCCTAAATCGGGATTCAAAAAATGCCCAGATTGTGGGCAGAAAATGTCCGTCACTGACGGACACATTCAATGTGTCTACTGTCTGAGAGCTAAACACCTCCAAGACACTTGCAGCATTTGCCATTCCTTTTCTTCAAGAGTCCTCTTGGAGAGAAGGAGGAAGCTTATAGACAGGGGATTACTACAGCATTCCTAAAGTGGCAAAAAAGACGAAAACTTCAGAGGGAGGGTCATCAGTTCCACATACCTCGGAACCGAGTGTACCTTTGATTCAGAGCCAGCTCTCAGTATTGGAGCCAGTCTCTGAAGTTCCCTCTTCTCCTCTGCTCCAATCAGCACCTACAGTGCATTCATCTAAGTCCTCAGTCAGCCTTTCAGATTTGGACATGGATCGGCTAGTGCAGAAGCTTTTACAGGCACCAGGACTTGCCAAATTGTTGGCCCCGACCAGCTTGTCGGTGCTGAAGACCATGGAACCGGATTTGTCTACTCCTCCTCCAAGCCGTACTGGACTCTCGGAGCCGAAGGAAACTGAACCAATGATTGTCGAACCCTTGGAGCCGATACCCTCACCGGTGTTATCGGCTCCATCTACATGGATGTCATCGGCACCGACCGAGGACTCTAGGAGCCGACGCTCTCCCATTGGGTCCGGGGAGGATAGTCAGACAGATTTGTCGGTGCCGACTGTTCCTCTCGGGGCTTCGGCTCAGATGAGCTCGGCTCCGATGAGCTCTGTTCCTACCTCGGGCTCTGAGCCCAGGGTTTCCGTGCAGGAGGATCAGATAGTACTTTCGGGTCTGTCCTCTCCTTCTTTTCGGAGCCATGGTACCTTCGATGCTATGAGGAGAGTTTTGTCTCCAAAAACAACGTCAGCATTGATTCAGCCTTCCCTCTCCCCTGAAGCTCCTGTGTCTGCTTCTTCATCTGCTGGTCCCCCTAAGCATAGAGACCCCGAGCCTCAAGTACCCATACAGGGCATCCCCTGCTCTTCTGAGACCTCCCCAGATCCCCCTACTGAGGAGGTGCCCAGGAAAAGACTGTGCAAGGGGAGGCACTTAGACTCCCACATCTGATACAGACTTGGATGAGTCAGAAGGGTCCCCTCGATCTCCTTTGCAGAGATACTAGAGATCCTTAGTCAGAGGGGCGATTAGCAGTCCAAGACCCCAGAGTCCGTGCTCTTGAAGGCTTTTGGGTCTCAACCTTCCACTTCTTGGGTGTCTCCACCTTACGACGAGCTCATGGAACTGATCTCTCATAAGGCGTGGGAGTCACCGGAGGCCATGGAACCTGTTCCTCGTAAGCCCAATAAATTCATGTCTGCCCCAGTGGACAAGCCATTTTTGATGAAGGGAGTGCCTGTTGATGCCATGGTGGTAGCTGCAGCCACCAAAAAGGAAGTGTCTGAGACATCCACATCTATCCATCCACCTAACAAAGATTCTAGGGTCATGGATAGATATGGGAAATGCATGTTTAGTTCAGCGACTTTTTCTCTGCGATCACTGAACTACTTAACCCACTTTACGAGACTACAAAGAGGTCTCCTGAAGGAGCTAGGAGATACTCTCCAGGGTATGGTAGCTGCAGGGGTGGCCAACAAAGTCAACACCCAGCTCGCTACCCTAAACTCAGTGGTAAACTTGTCCATGCGTCTCACATCTTATGCAGCTGATGGTTCGAGTAGAGCCGCTAGTTCGGACATTGCTCTTCAAAGACAAGCCTGGATGCATCTCTGTTCCTTTGCTGAACCCTTTAAGTCTTCCTTTATCAACACCGCATTCTATGGCTCATCACTGTTTGGGCCTAAAGTAAAGGAAACTTTAACCAGGTGTGAGCAGGAAGGCAAGACCTCATCTGCTGTTGGAGTCCGTTTTTCTACCCCTACTCGGCCCTACCCCAAGGGCCCTAGGGGAGGGAAAATGTGGTTCCGAAAAGCACAGGGAGCCTTTCAGGACACACGTGGAGAAACCCCCTCTAGAGGCAGAGGAGGGGGTTATAACGGAAGATGCCACCCCCGCAGCAGATGTGGTCTGGAGCAACAGGGTGACAGGGGTCAGTTCTACGGTCAACCATACCAGCGCCCCTGAAAGGGAGCCCGACAGTTCGCCTCTGGAAGCAGTCGGGGGTCGCTTGTCTTTGTACCCAGAAGCCTGGCTAAACATAACATCAGATACATGTGTACAAAGCATCATTTCCAGAGGATATTTCATACCGTTCTCTTCCCCTCCCATTCCTGTAAACAGAATCCCAGATGTTCCACCCAATCTCAGGGAACAAGCAATTGTAGAGGTCCACAGATTGCTAGAAAAAAGAGTCATCCAACCAGTCCCAGCAGACCAAGTTGAATTCGGAACTTACTCAAGATTCTTTTTGGTACCAAAGAAAACAGGGGACTGGAGACCTATCTGGGACCTCACCAGACTCAACCAGTTCGTAAAGAAAGAGAAGTTCTGAATGGTCACACTTCAGTCCATTCTTCCCTTCCTAGGGAAAGACAATTGGATGTACTCCATAGATCTCAAGGATGCGTACTATCACATAAAGATGAACAGACACTCCAGAGATCATCTGTGTTTCCGGCTGGGAGCCAATCATTACCAGTTTCGAGCTCTGCCCTTTGGTCTCACTACAGCCCCCCAGAGTGTTCACCAAATGCATGGCAGTGGTCACGGCTCACCTGAGACGTCTAGGATTCCAGGTGTTTCCATACCTAGACGATTGGCTCCTCACCGCTATTCTGCCTGCATGTGGAACGTATACCAAAGGGATTACAGGTATGGAAATATCCCACTGGACTAAAAAGGGACTATGCACTGCACCAATAACTGTTGAAATGGTTTAACAGGCATGGATGTATGTAAGATGAATGGTTTTAATTAAAGTATTTCTGATAAAGTCTATGGTTTTATGGACAAAAAAGTGTGGTATCTGCAGCGTTAAATAGAGTTTTGTGCACTAACTTTGCTGGGTGTGATCTTCGCTTTTTTCACCTTGATATCTGGTTACTGGTGGCCTTTGGTGGAATTACTCCAGGTTGTTTTATTATAAGTTCCAAAGAAACTATCCTGCTAAAACTCAGTTTATTAGGAAGCACTCTCACCCTGCTGCTCCTTCAAGGCCTCGGAAGCCCAAAAGGAAACAGCAACCTACAGCTACAGCATCCTCCTCTTCTAACCAGAGACTGCCCTTTCAAGATAAGGCAGGTAGTACCTGACACCCCAGCCCCCTCCAGCCCTCCTTCTGTACCGCTGTCAGCCCGCCTCTCTCACTGCCTCCCTGTGTGGACCAACCTCACCTCAGACAAATAGGTCCTGTCCATACTACAGGACTGGTTCCTTCATGTCCTGGATCACCCCTCCAAAAAGGAGAGGTATCCCACAACCACCTACACAACAGTTGCACTGCTTGCAACCGGTAGGGCGCACACTGCTAGCTGAGGGCATCATCAAGCCAGTCCCCTCAGCTGCAAAAGGAAGAGGATTCTACTCCAGGATCTTCCTGCTTACCAGGAAAGATCGACCCTGGAGACCTATACTAGACCTCTCCCACCTCAACCTTTTCTTAAAGATCCCTACCTTCAGAATGCTGACCCTTCTAGCCTGATTCCCTCTCCTGATTCCCCAAGGGTTCATGGCATCATTAGACACAAAGGATGCTTACCTCCACATCCCAATAAAACCAACTTACAGGAAATACCTGAGGTTCTTAGTGCGTTCTTCTCACTTACAGTTCTCTGCCTTGCTTTTGGGCTCTCCACTACTCCCAGAGTCTTCACAAAATGTTTGGCTACAGTGATTGCTTATTGCAGTACAAAGGGAATAGAGATATTCCCCTAACTGGACATCATGTTGATCCAGGCTGCCAGCCAAAAGACCTTCCAGCTGTGCATCCACATTGTAGTGGCCCTTGTACAGTCACTGGGATTCCAGCTAAACTTCCCAAAATCTCATATTCCAGTCAATCCAAGACATTGTCTTCCTCGGGTGCAGGTTATGCTCAGACCTCATGGAAGCATATCTGCCACCCCTCAAAGTGAACTCATTGATGGAACATCTGCTTCTGGCCCTTCACCCCACAGAGTTGACAGCAAGGCAGTTCCTTAGACTGTTGGGCTTGACAGCAAGGCAGTTCCTTAGACTGTTGGGCTGCATGGCAGCCACCATCCCCATGCTACCTTTAGCAAGACTGCATATGAGAAAGTTACAGTGGTATCTTTGATCAGTCTGGACACAACACTCCCATCCTCTGGAGCACAGGATGCCTCTTCTCCCTTACCTGAAAAAGAAAATACAGTGGTGGTTGGTACAGGTGAACCACATAGGTTCATAGGTTAGTACTAAGCTAACTGCCCTTGCGAGCCATTTTAAGCTTAGCCAATTATCCCTTGTGAGACTCAAACACTGCACCTTGTGTTTCTAAGGCAAACACCTTAACCATTAGGCCACCCACCCAGGCCTTCCCCTCCAACCACCTCAGCCCACACAGGTTATGCGCACATACGCCTCAGACTGGGGTTGGGGAGCAACTTTGGGCCATCGAAGGGTACAGGGCCTATGGCCAAATCATCACAAACTGGAACACACAAATGCTCGAGAGATGAGGGCAATTCTTCTGGTCCTCCAGGCATTTCTCCCATTCATCCAGCAGGACCCATTGAAGATTTACACAGACAACACCACTGTACTGTGGTATCTCAATAAGCAGGTAGGGACAGAGTCTTACCTGCTGTGCAGTCTAGCCCTTCTGGTTGGGAATTTGCCACCTCACAGGGAATCACTTTGCAGGTGGCCTACATTCCCTCTCTCCATAACTCCCAGGCAGATTATCTGAGCAGAACCAACACAAACAACCACAAATGGATGCTTCACAGAGATATCTTTTTCGATCTGGTCCACAGGTGGGGCTATACCTCAAATAGACCTGTTTGCCTCCTCCATCAACAGGCAACTTCCTGGTTTTTGCACCAGGACACCAGAACCACAGGCTCTGGCAACAGATGCCTTCTCAGTCTCCTGGAATGGGAAATATCTATATGCCCCCCCCCCCCCGCTAATTCATAGTCATACTGAAGATTCAGCAGGACACTCCAAAAATCTTGTTGGCGACTCCTTACTTCTACAATAGTCCAAGGGGAATCACCACAAGTTACCCCCCAGAGTGGGCCTTCTCACACAACACCAAGGGGTCACTGATTCACCCACAGTGGCAGCTTCTACACCTCACCCTGTGGCTGATAGGATTCTGAACCCCCTTTAGACACCTGTACAGTGAGGATGTGCTCAATGTCCTGCAGGAGGCCAGGAAACCAAATACAGGAAAATCCTACCTTTCTAAGTGGAAAAGATTCACCTTTTATTGTCGCAAAAGACAGCTAGACCCACTCTCTAGCGAACCCCCTCTAGTCCTGTCTTACCTGTGTGAGCTACTGCAGACTGGCTTGTCTTAGTCCTCCATCAAAGCTCATCTGTCTGGAATTTCAGTATGCCTTCCTCTGGACCCACCCTTAGCATCCATGCTTCCTTCTAAGCTCTTCATTAAGGGGATACTTCACCTCAGACCTTCCAGGAAGTCCTCCCCTCCTCCTTGGGATCTTAACTACATGCTTGAAAAGCGTGCACTCCACCTCTTTGAGCCAGCTGATAAAGCTTCTCTAAAACATTGCACATGGAAAATTGTACTGCTACTAGCCCTGACCTCAACCAGAAGAGTATCAGAACTACAAGCCCTTATGGCTATTCCTCCCTTTCTAGTTTTTCACAATGATAGAGTTACCCTTAGAACTAACCCATCCTTCATGCCGAAGATGGTGAATGACCTGTCCCTTAACCAGGCCATACACTTGCCTGTCTTTTTCCCCAACCCAGAGGGGGACAGTGAGAGAGTACTACACTCCCTGGATGTGCATAGACAAATCAGGTTTTACCTGCATAAAACCAAGTCCATCAGGCAGGCTGACCAACTCTTTTTATCCTTCCACCCTGGAGCCCTGGGGAAGACTGTGTCCAAGTAGACCTTCTCTACTTGGATCTTGGAAGCCATCACCTTCTGCTACCAATTCCATGGTAAATCTGTGCAAGGGGCAGTTAAAGCACATTTCATCAGAGCCATGGCTTCTTCAGGAGGCTTCTTTAAGGGTCTGGACACCTCTACTGTCCTGGAGGCAACTACTTGGTCTTCTGTTCACACCTTAACCAAACACTACAAACTTGACCACATCTCTAGATCCAGGGCAGGGTTTGCTGGGGCTATTCTTCACAGATTCTTGGAATCTGCCTGTAGACCATCTCTCCTAGAGTGAGCTTTGGCACTCACCCATATGTAGAATACTGCAACATGGGAATAGAAGGACATAGAAAAGTGTAAAATCTTACCATAACCATAGATGTCCTTCTCTTCCATGTTGCATTATTCCTTCCCACCAACCTTCCCCTCCTGTTACATTACATTTCCCTATCTGGGTGGCACTGGACTGGCATTGCCCTTTTAGGACTGGCTCCAACTTGAGCTTTCAGTTCTGAGGGCTGGTGCGTGCCGGCATCACTTTTATGACCCTCATTCCCTCAGCCACGTCGGACATCACTTGCACCTCAGAGGGACTGAAAACTTTTGTATACTGGCCATACGTACATGAGACAAGAGGAGTAAACCCATATGCAGAATACTGCAACATGGAAGAGAAATGTATCAATGGTTATGGTAAAATTTTACATAACTTTTCTTTCTCACTTAATTCAAGGACACTTTTCTGTTAGACTTTTGGATTCCCAGGCCACATACCAAAGAAACCTGACTGTTTGTATAAAGTGCAATAAGCCTACTAGTACTTGCACAAAATCTGGTGGAGAATCCTGCTGCATCTCCCAGAATGACATTTATGCTTTTGAATTGGTGTCATGTTCCAACATTCTCCTTGAGGATAGGGAAAGCAGAATCCTCATTAGATTTAGTAAAAAGATGTAGTAAAATAATTTATATTCTGGCCACAGTGGTCTTCACAGTGCTAAATTGCCCGAAACATATGAGAAAGTATTGAGGCAGAATCCGAAAACAGGTTGAGTATCTAGCTGTGGAAGTAAAGATTGAGAACCTGAGGAGACACATTTCCTGATCAACCGACATGGCCCAAAAGTTGGACAGCACCAGAATAAGTATGGTTTAGATGCAGTGTATGTGACCTCCAGAACAGAGACATTAAGGTCTGTAATCCAAAACATTTGTCATTGAGAATCCAGCCACAGAATGTGTCATTGAGAAACTGCTTGTTGCTCCTTTCAGCCAGAGCTGTTTAAACATTCCTCTGAGCCAACACATATTTTTTTCAGAATTTAGAAGAGAAGGGGGAATATACTGGCAAAAAATAAAGCAACCCCCCAACCAATGCGAAGGAGTAGTTGCAACTGCTTCTCCTCAAAGAACAGACTATTTCATAAATGCCAGATTAGATGCCAAAAGGTCAGTAACAAAAGTGGCAGAGCAAGAAGAAAGACAAGTTGGGAAGTTACTCTGGGTCTAGCTTGACCAGTCTTTCCATGCATGGCTCAACTGGAAACCCATCCTGTCCTCTCCTGACTATCTCCACCTTGGCTGCACTTCAGTCTTCTTGGCTTGGAGGCCATAGAAGATTCTGCAAGGAATGCTGGATGAAGATTGTTTCAGGCAAATTAGCCCTAGTCATTATCTCGTTGAGCTTACACGGTTATGTTCTGAACCAACCCTCCTTTCACGTGGATGCCCCCCATTCTGATGGTCTGGATGGAGTTGGCCTTTCCTCCTTTTGATTAATTGTAGCAGCAGTGAGATATTGAGATGGTCCAGGAGGTCAGGGAGTACTGCTACAGACTGTCTTTCTAGTACCTAAATGTGATAGTGCATTGACACCAGTCTTAGTTAAAGGCTGAGATTGGAGAAGTCTTAAATATGTAAATTCAGAAAACTCACCCTGCAGCCCCTAAACCTGTTAATGTTGTCCAAGGTATATGCAGTAATTTTAGACCTCAGGTGTGATTATCTTTATATTCCCATATGCAGTGATCACAACAAATTGCACATGTGCAGTGCAAGGGAACCACCATTTGAGAGTTTACAACCTTGTTGTTTTAGGTTGTCTGTTTCCAATGTTGAAGAGTGTCTGGCACCATTGGTGGCATTCACTGTTTCTCCTAGCTAGTACATAATTTTTTTAAATTCTATCCACATCTAGACAATCATCTACTGTTAGCTCAAACATAAGAGGAATTGCTGGAAAGCTGAAGTTCACGTTAGATTTCTTATAGATGTCGAAGTTTCCTTCAATGTTCCTGAGACCAGTGTAACACCTAGCACAAACAGAGTTTTCTTGGGAGCTACTGTCAGCACAACAGAGTGCAAGATGTACCTACTTATGAGGATTTTTAGGTTCCTAGAGGATTTTTTTCAGACAAGCCCAAAGAGCCACCATGGCAGCTAGAGAGCTTTGCAGAACCCTGGATTTCATGCCCTCTGTCATCCCAATGATACCCTTAACAAAACTTTAGTTATATCTGATAGACTGCTAGAAACACCCACCTCACTCACTAGACAAGGAATTGCCAGTCTTCCCGCGTATCCAGCAGGAGTTTTTCCTTGTGAACATCTCAGGTGAAGGAGATTGTGATCATGTGTTTCTCTCCACCCTAACACAACCAAGTCCGTATAACTTGTGTATCGGAAAAGGTTTGGGGAACCTGAATGTCTGTAACAGGTGGATCAACATGTAGAAAGACTGTCATGTTAATCTAATGGAGATGTTACTTTGCCCCCAAGGCCTTTTGACCTATATGGAAACCAGGATGCTACATCAGGTCATGCGGTACAAAAATTGGGGTGGTATACATTTATACCCTTGCAGGTTAGCAGTGCAAGCTTAGGAACTATTCCACTGTCAGTCATGACCTTCTGTGTGACCTGCAAGCTTAGGAACTATTCCACTGTCAGTCATGACCTTCTGTGTGACCTACATCCCAGAGGATAGCAAGTCAAAGAGTAGGCAGTTTGAGCAGACCTCTGACCAGCAGCCACAGCTAGAGTTCCTCAGAGTCTTGTGAAGAAAACTAAGGTTCCATGTAAGACATTTTATATCACCATCTTCTGGCTTTATGGCTCTCCATTTTCTTGGTTTGCTTTAGGTAGGGACCCCCCCTTGCACTCTAAGCTTGCCCTGGGAACTGTATGCTGCTATCTAGTACCAATAGTAGAAAGACAAACTGTCCTTGTCAGATCACTAACTCAAGGATCTGCTGCTATCCGTGTCATTATTCATCACGGATGAGTCTTGGATCTGACCTCAGATCTGAGCCGGCAACTAATGAACAGATCCAGAGCTGATGCTCCTCCTCTTTCCATAATCCCCTGACCTCTAACCCCCAGATCTCATTTGCCATTGAACTTGTTGGATGCATCCGAGCTCAAGCAACTTCTCATCTAAATAAGTAATTATTTTTCTTGCCTTTTTTTCTATCCATTTTCTACCTTTCGTGGTATTTTAGGATATTTAAATTAGCTTACCTCCCCTCCCAAAGCTTAGAGTTGGCTTTTTTGTTAACTCTTGTTGTGGTAATCGCCTTCCCACCCTTTCTCCTTAAAAAAAAAAAAAAAAACTTCTCTCTTTCCTTATGTGAGTGAGTGTTCATTATGGCTGAGAAACCTTTCTGTTTCAAGCGATGGTCCTTGTGTGGTCAGAAGATGCCTTATTCTGACTGTCACAAAGGAGTGCCTTTACTGTTTAGGAGTGGTCCACCTTTAGGTTGAATATGACATTTGTGCTACATTCAAACCCAGGGCTCTTTTGGAGCGCCCCAGCAAATTGCTTCTTAAGGGCTTGGCTCATGGTGGTCCTCTGCCATCAGAATATCCTGCCAAGCCTTCTCAGGAGCCTAAAAGGAGACTCCCTCTTCCCTACAAAGGGTCTCCTTCAATCACAGAAAAGCTGAGGCTGTTGGATGGCAGTTCCCCAGATCCAAATCCAGCCTTTGTGTCTTCAGGTCCAGGCTCTTCAGCTCCAAGAGCCTCTGATCATCCCCTCAGATCCGCAGTCTCGGCGCCTCGGGGACACTCAGATTTGTCTCGGCGCAAGCCCTCTCTGGCTCTGACCTCATTGTTGGATCCATCAGGCATGCCATCCAAGTAATCGGATTTGATCGTCATAGACGGCTCCTCCTCCAAATCCTGCATAAAATCAGATCTGAGACATCGGAGATGGTCTCCTTCATGGCACCACAGATCTATCGGATCCAAGGCAGGATCCCTAGCTAGGATGGGCCATTCTTTTGCATCCTCCAGATCCGCCGGAAGTCTGTTACCTTTGGATATGGCTAGGATGATGAGGAGCTTCCTCAGAGTTCAAATTGAGTTGGGCTTTTTGTCTTCCCCTGCTCAGATAGTCAAGGGACCTTTCCCACCCACAGGACTCCACTCTCCTCCTTCAATCAATTCATTTTCGGAGCATCAGGACCAGAGTATTCCAAGTGAGAGGCTGGCTGTGTTGGGTATACCTCCCTTGTACACTCTGTCAGGGTCCCTGGCTGGCTATGTTCCACGGCCCTCAGAACAATCTGTGCCTCATCCCTGTGAGGCTGGTCAGGGTTCTCTGGAGGTTGGCTTGGGTCCTGAGGTTTCGGACTGTTCTCTTCCTCTGGAAGCTTCAGCAATATCATCCGGGGGGCTTCGGTACTGCATCGGGGTCCCTTCGGCGATAGGAGAGGAGAGTGGAGCCTCTTCCTGTCTGCAGATCTTCTGCATGGTAGAGAAGACCTTCTCCAGTTTGGCAGTCACCTCCCCTTCATCTCTAGGTCCTCCCCAGCCCCTCTCATTCTGGGTGACAAAGCCTCATCCTTCTGGGGTCAGCCTTCCTTCGATCGCTTTCAGATGGGCAGTGCCTCACTTGGGGTTCCTGTCCCTTCTGAGTCCTCCTCACAGCCCACCTTGGAGGAATCCCCTCGGAAGAGTACGTATAACAGGAGGTACCTGGACTATCCTAGAGAGTTCCTCACCAATGACATGGATTTCAAGGAGGGAGATGGGTCCCCTAGGCTTCTGTCTGAGGAAGTGGCCTTTGGAGACATCCTTGAAATTCTCAAGCAGAGAGGTGGCTGGTCTTTCCTCTCCCACTCTTCAGAGGAATCCATGTTCCAGAAGGCCTGCACGACAGGCTCATCTTCTACATGGGTGCCCTCCCTGCCGATGAGCTTGTGGATCTCATCACCAGCAGAGATTGCAAGGAGACGTGGAACTGGTACCCAAAAAGGTAGACAAATTTCTCAGTGCCTCCAAGGTAAGACTTTATGGAGTAAGGGCATCCATGTTGATGTCATTGTGGTGGCCGCTGCTACTAAGAAGGAGCGAGCAGAGCTCCTTGGTCCATCTCCCAAATAGAGAGTCTCTGACGATTGACTGCTTTGGAAAGTGTGTGTTTGCCTTAGCTACATTTGAATGGAGAGCAGCTAACTACATGGTACATTTTACCTGGCTTCAGAGGGATTTTGTCAGAACTCACCACTTCCCTTACAAAGTTGCTGCCTCCAGAGCATCTTAAGCTGGTCTGTGCCAAGTTGTCCACTCTGGCTTCCCTGGCTAATGCTTCAATGAGGTTGATCTCCAATGTGGTGAAGGCCACCCCTCAAGCAGCTGGCACAGGTATTGCCATTGGACAGCATGCCTGCCTTCACCTTTGCAGGTTTATGGAACCCTTCAAGGCATCTTTTACTAATGCTTCCTTTGACGGTTCGATCTTGTTTGGACCTACCGTCAAGGAAACATTGACCAGCACTGAGCAGGAGGTTGAGACTCTGTCCAGGGTGGGAACCAAGTATTCAAGTCCCCAACAATCTTTTTCTAAGACTGAGAGAGATAGTAAGAAACTTTGGTTCCACAGGACTCTGTCCATCTTCCAGGATGCTTCCCAGGAATCCTTTTCCACAAGCCCAGGGTAGGGGATTCAATAGTAGATGCTGCCCCAGAGGCAGAGGGGGTCCACAGAATCAAGGCTCCTGAGAAGCCTTCTCAGAGAAGCTTTTTCAGCATTCCTGAAACGCTGCCCAACTGTCCTGCCCTGGAGGCAGTCAGGGGATGATTCTCCCTTCACCCACTAGCCTGGACAAATCTCACCTCAGATCAGTGGGTGTTAAAGATTATTTCCAGGAGTTACTTCATTCCCTTTTTTCAGCCCCCTCCAATTCAAAAATCCCTCACGGATGCTCCACCCCCCTCCAATTCAAAAATCCCTCACGGATGCTCCACCCTGCCAAAGGGAGTTGGCTCATCTCAAGGTTTAAGATCTTCTTCAACAAAGAGCCATGCAACATGACAATGAGGGTCTGGAACTTACTCTTGCTTCTTTTTGGTGCCAGAAAAGACCAGGGACCTGCATCTCATTTTGGATCTCAGCAAACTGAACATGTCAGTCAAGAAGGATGCATACTATCATATCAAAATGGACAGGTGCTTCAGGAGTCACCTGTGCGTTCGGTTAGGGGCCATTCATTACTAGTTCAGAGCCCTACCCATTGGACTAACCACAACCTCTCGAGTGTTTACAAAATGTATGGCAGCGGTGACAACCCATCTCTGGTTGCAAGGATTCCAGGATGATTGGCTCTTCACAGTCCCCATGAGGCATCAGCTATCAATGGCCACCTCTTATGCCCTCAATGTCTTTCACCATCTGGGAATCACAGTCAGCTTGCCCAAGTCCAACCTTTCTCCATACCAAAATCCGGAGTTTATCGGGGTTCAGTTGGACACAATATCGGAGACTGCAGCACTACCCTTATGCAGAGTTCACCATATTTGGTTTCAGGTCTCTCACTTGATGATTCTAGTGCATCCATCAGTCCATCTGATTATACAAGTGTTAGGTTCGATGGTGGCTCCCATCCAATTAGTTCCTCTTTCCAGGAATCACATGTGAGTTCTGCAGTGGACCCTGGCGGTTCAGTGATCCTCTCAGATTCACCCCAAGTCCATGACCATCAAGATTTCTCAGGTGTTCAGAAATCACCTTTCATTGTGGCTTCAGACTCTGGATCTAATTTTAGGCAGGCCTTTTTGTCTTCCCCAACCTAAGGCCACTGTGACCATGGATGGCCTCCTTGGTGGATTGGGGTGGCATTTTTAGGACAGGACAGTTCAAGGCATGTGTCCCCCATAGAGACCAAATTGCATGTCAACATCCTAGAGATTACAGTATTCCTTCTAACGTTGCAAGCCTTTCAGGAGTGCCTCCCTCTAGAGACCATGGCAATTCAAACAGACAACATGGTGGTGGTTTGGTACATCAACAAGCAAGGGGGAACACGGTCTTATCCTCTGTGCAGAGAGGCCTTGACAACATGGGAGTGGGCGATGTCTTCCAAGTGTTTTCTTCTTGCAGTTCACATTCCCAGCAGATCTAGCATGCTGGCCGACCAGCTCAGTAGGTCTATCTTGAGTCCCCACGAGTGGTTCCTGAATCTGTCAATGGCAAGTCAGATATTTGACCATTGGGGTCAACCATGTTGCGACCTCTTTGCTTCCCCAGTCAGATGCAAATGCAGCAGTTATGCCTTGATCCCTCAAGTGAGGGACTCACCCAGGGATGTTGTGATTCATGATTGGCTGCTGGGACTCTTCTAAGCTTGTCCTCCTACTCCTCTGATTCCCAGGGTCTTACAGAAATCTCACTGCCTGAAGACCCCTCTCATCCTCATTGCCCCTTCTGGCCCCGGCAGATGTGGATGTCCTTCAAGGATGCATCTGCAGTCATAACATATGGGTTGTCCTGCCTCAGGCAGCCCTTCGGTCGGCCGGATTCCAAAGTCTGGGTCTGGCCTCGGCTGATGTCACACTTTTCCCGACGTCAGAGCTTCTGGGGTATAAAGGCATCAGCCGACGCCATTTTCCTCAGTCTTTCTTGCCGCGCGGTGCCCGAAGCAGAAGCTGTTCGCAAGTGCCAGTCGGTCAGATCCAGAGATTTCAGCTACCAAGAAAAGCTGGTACCCGTTGGGGACTCTTTCTTGCCTCAGCCGATGTCAGACAAAGTAAATAATTGTTTAACTTGTGGGAAACAAATACCTCATAAGGATTTCCATTCTTACTGCCTTCCTTGCTTAGGCCCAGACCACGACGTATCAGCTTGTTTAGCCTGTGCCTCCTTCAACTGACGGACTCTTAGACGTCGGTCGGAGTTTGCAGAAGAATTTTTCAGATCCGCTTTTGCATATAAAATGCCATCGGAGACTCCGACTACGCATTTGGCCAAAAAACACAGGGAAAAGGACCGACACTCACGGCCTGCGGTTTCGGCTGAAACCACGGCTAGGCCTACAGCGAGTGTCTCGGTTTCAGCTGAAACCGAGCCCTTGGTTCTTACTACGACAGAAACCATACCTCCGACAACCGAGGCCAGAGAGGCCCCGGCTGAGTCGGCTTCAGAAATCCCCACCGAAGCTAGCGCTCAAGATTTGTCCGACACCATTCCATTGGACATTTCTACACCTGCACGTGGGGCAGCTAGGCCCCCAGCTTTTATGTCTATTAAGGCCTTCTCCAGGGCTAAAGCTGCCAAACTTTCAAAAGTTTTACCTGCCAAATCTACTTCTCAGAGGCCTTCCTCAAGTTCTCAGATTCTCAGTCTTGCTGAGGACCTTATATCCTTGATTAGGGGTTCCCAACCTCACCCAGACAGGGCCTCCCAACCTCCACCAGACAAAAGGCCTAGGACTGAACCCTCTGAACCTCTCTCCTCTGATTACTCCACGGATGGATCTGATTTGTCAGACCATCAGGAAGGGGCCTATTCTCCTTATGAGGATTCAGATGC
This sequence comes from Protopterus annectens, assembly GCF_019279795.1. Classification (NCBI taxonomy): domain Eukaryota; kingdom Metazoa; phylum Chordata; order Ceratodontiformes; family Protopteridae; genus Protopterus; species Protopterus annectens. The sequence goes on from NC_056745.1 coordinate 459,313,663, forward strand.
TGACAATTCTATTCCTTCGGCCTCCCCTCCGGAAGAATTTTCCTTTGGGGAGACCTTGCACTCTGAGGGAACACTTTCAATGGCAGGGTCAGGATTTTTCTGATTCTAGAAAAAGACTAAGGACTTTTTTACATTTGCCCCAGCATAGGCCCTTAGCCATACCACCAGTGCTAACTGTAATTGATGATGTGTATAATGATGTTAGTTCTGCACCTGATTCTCTTCCCCCGGCCCCTGCCAAACCTGACCGATATTACAGGGTCCCGGATTCTCACTTCCACCTGTATAAAGCCCATGCTGCAGACCCAGAAACTATTTCCCAGGGCCAGCTCAGTAGGTCTATCTTGAGTCCCCACGAGTGGTTCCTGAATCTGTCAATGGCAAGTCAGATATTTGACCGTTGGGGTCAACCATGTTGCGACCTCTTTGCCTCCCCAGTCAGATGCAAATGCAGCAGTTATGCCTTGATCCCTCAAGTGAGGGAGTCACCCAGGGATGTTGTGATTCATGATTGGCTGCTGGGACTCTTCTAAGCTTGTCCTCCTACTCCTCTGATTCCCAGGGTCTTACAGAAATCTCACTGCCTGAAGACCCCTCTCATCCTCATTGCCCCCTTCTGGCCCTGGCAGATGTGGTTCTCCCTATTACGGTCTCATCTGAAGTATCCACCTTGGATATTAGATCCCACTTCAGATCTCATTTCCCATCCTTGGGGGCTTCCACTTCCCAATCTCTGGAATCTTCGTTTAACTGCATGGTTTCTCCAGTTCCAGTAATCCTTTTGCATTCCGGGCTTCCTTCCCCTGTGAGGAACATTATTTTGATCTCCCAAAAGCCATCTACTAAGAAGGTGTTTTCCAGTGAATTGAAAAGGTTTTCTGTTTGGGCTAGACAACATAATTTGGACCCTTTTTCAGCCCTGATTCCTGATATTTTACTCTTTGTCCTCTCATTTTCAGGATGGGGCAAGTTTTTCTATCGAGCTTCAGTTAGTAGCCATTTCTGACTTCCACATTAATGAGGAGCCTACTTCTAAACTGTGCAAACCCTTTCTTAAAGGAGATTTTCTCCTTAGACCACGTATTAAAGATCCTTCCCCAACATGGGATTTGACCTTGGTGCTGCTGTCTTTGACACAAAAGCCCTTTGAACCAGCTGCTTCTTGTAAAATCAAGTTTCTTTCATAGAAAATGGCATTTTTTTGGCCATTACTTCTACCAAGAGAGTCTCAGTGCTGCAGAACTGTATGCATTAATCCTCAGTTTATGGTCTTCTACAAGGCAGGGTATCCCTTAGGACAAATCCTTCATTTATTCCAAAATTGGCCTCAGAAGTTAACCTCAGTGAATCAAAACAACTCCCGGTTTTCTTCCCTAATTACTCCTAACAAAGGAGAATACATGTTGCATTGTTTAGATGTTATTAGGCAATTACATATCTGTTTGAAAAGAACTGAGGAGTTTCGGAAGTTGGACCAGCTCTTCGTGGCTTGCTTATTCTCAAAACGGAAAGGGTCTGGCGGTTACTAAAGTGACTATTTCCAGATGGACTGCTAGTTGCATTTGCTTTGTTTATGAAAGCAAGCATATGGAGTTATCTGGACCAGTTGAATCCCATTCTACTAGGTCTGTGGCTACATCATCGGCCTTCTTAGCTAAACTTTCCTTGGATGAGATTTGTACTGCTGCTACTTGGTCTAAACTCCACACCTTTGTTTCACAGTATACGTTGGATTTGGTGTCTAGGAACAGGGCTTCCTTTGATTCTTCTGTGCTCCGGCATATCCTTCCTTGAGCCACCCAGGGCTCATAAGTAGCTGGGGATTCTGACCCATCCGTAATGAATAATGACCTGGCGAGCATCAGATAGAGTTATGTACTTACCATAACTTAGAATCTGTGCTATCCAGTGTCATTATTCATCACGTTCCCTCCCTCCTTCCCCCTGCCTTCTGGGCATCTGGTAGAGTGGGGATGGTTCCAATTTGGGATAATTTGTTTATCCTAAACAGAATTTTCTACACTCCTGTTTGTTCAGCAAACTCGATATAAGGTTAGAGATTAGCAGGGAATTATGGGAAGGGGAGGAGCTTGCTTGAGCTCTGGATCTGCCCATTAGTTGCCAGCTCATATCTGAGGTTGGATCTAAGACCCATCTTTGATGAATAATGACACTGGATAGCACAGATTCCAAGTTATGGTAAGTACATCACTCTTTGTAATTTAGGTGGATGCCAGTACCGCTCACCAAACAAAGGATACCACATCAAGCCCCACCACTGCGAAAAGGACTGTTTTTCTAATTATATACAGTTAAAGTATGTGTTCAAATTAATATATGAAACTTCATGTTGTACACAAAGCAGCATTAAGTAGTTCTGTAGATGTAGCCCCTAGAGTTACATAGTCTTCGCTTCTTTAAAATAAATAAATATTAAGACTCTTGTTTTGAGAATAGATATATTAATAGTCTCCTAGCTTTATCCAGCTCCCTTTTTCTTCCCAAATACATTTTTCATTATCAAGTTTACTATGGTATTTTAAGTATTGCAGTTGGCGAAATAATTACCTGAAACTCCCAATCCTGTTAGCATTTCTTACCTGGCGCACCTAAACTTTTACTCATATAAACAGCAGTTTTTACAGAGAAAAATAAAACTAAAAACTAAACCTTCTGTAAAAACATACATTAACGTATTGTTTTTTTCTAAGACCACTTCTTTGACCAGGTCCATCCCGCTCCATTTGCCCTCCCTTTGCTTGGGAATCACTCTGCTCCCCTACCCCCATTCCCAGCCACCCCCACTTCACATAAATTTATACACTCAAAACTCCTCCCCTAATAAACTACCTTGCTAATTGTTGCGCATCTCCTTTCTTATAATAACACCTTCCACCTAATGATTCTAACCATACAACACACATTAAGTAGACAACACTCACATACAACTAGCTCCATGCCACACAACAATTAATCTTTACTCAAGCACCCAACTTAATTTATTCTTTATTAATCCTGTATTATTAAACACCAAAAAATGTCACAACTTAAAATTGCTGCTAGCCTTGCCATATTCATGTTAGCAGCCCTCAAACTAATAACATGTACCACTTCCTTCAGTCACTTAAAATGTACTTAACTCCAAATTCACCCACTTCTGACACACTCTGAAAGACATGCCAATAGTGTTTCATAAATGTCATCTAGCCTAACTGAGCCACTATGCTTTTCAAAGCAAAAAATTATATCCTCCTCTACAGATCCCATTTCACACTTCTGTCACACCATACTTTAGTATAAATCACCTTCAGTTACCAATACACCCCTCATCTCCATAATCTAATTCAGTGTGGCAATATCCACCACAGCCCAGGACCTGCACAAAACTTCTCCTATGCTAAACCCTCCCCAACTCAAAAATGTACTACTAGTCACCTTAAGAAAATAACTGTTGTCAATATATACTAGCAAAGACTCCGAAATTCTACCACTAGGACATAACATTCTAAGAACTGATATAATCAATAAAAAAGGGGAGGTGTCACATTAATTTATCCAAGTACATATACAGTGCAACCTCTCTCTAAACCACTTCCCACATTTAGTAATGCTGTATTCTCATAGTATCATTAAAGATAAACAACACAAAAGTATGTATTGCTGTAGTTTACATACCCCTAGGCCAAAACAATTCTGTACTTGAAATGACTCTTTCTTGGATGTGTGAAAACCTCTCCAATGAGACAGTAATCATGGGAGATGTTAATATCAACTGGCAAAACCTTTCCATTGACTCACTGGCAAATAATCTTAACCTTTACGATTTTGCACAATTCATCAGCACCCCCACTAGAATACAAAATACTAACCTCGGCTCTACTCTAGATTGGATCCTTTTATCTCATCCCCCTTTAATTCCTATACACTTCCTAATTTCCTAAGTGACTACCTACCTGCATAAATGCACTAATATAAATCATCCAAGTACCTAACAAACTTTAGTCAAGATCTTTTTAATACTGTATTAAAATCAGTCAACTGGTCCATACTAAAAACACTACCCCCAGACAATGCTGTTAGCTTTTTCAATAAACAGTTTTTGGATACTCTCAACAACTTAGCTTTTCTCAGAACAAAAAGTAAACCATGCACCCTGGCTAACCAAATCCACTGAACATGTATGTAAAATCAGAGATAAAGCTTGGAAAGATTGGCAAAAGAATAAAACTGATACAAATTTTCAGACCTATAAACAGCTATGAAACAAAGCAAAACAAATAGTAAAAAATTACTTTGCACAACAACTGCCCAACCACAAAACCAATCCAAAAAAAATTCTGGAAAACCATCTAATCATTTCTTACCCCTGGGTCAACAGAAAATCCATCACCATCCATAGCAAAAGAAATGGCTAATATGTTCAATGCCCATTTTATAGAGAACATAGCTAAACTTGCTACAGGTTCTAACTATCACAATACCAGGCTAACAAAACAGGCCATACAAGGGTCCATACTTAGACCCCTCCTGTTCAAAATTTTCATTAATAACTTACACACAGCCTCCCTGCCCAGCACATTAATCCAGTAAGCCATTGATTCCACAGTCATCTCCTCATCTAACATCAGACTGTCTCCAAATAATGCAAAATACCTTCACCTCAATAGAATCTTGGCTAAATGAAGCACAATTACTGTTTAATCTCAACAAAACAAAACTTCTGTTTTTCACACCCAAAACATCCACATCTGTATTTAAAATTGAAGTTGTAACACATGCCAAGATACTAGGTATCACCATAGGCAACAAACTTGCATTTGAACAACACATACACAATGCTATTAAGAAAACCCACTTTTAACTTGGGACACTCTACAGAAACAAAAGTTTCATGGATCCTTCTACCAATAGAATGCTGGCTAATACCTACTTGATCCCCTCCCTACTATATGGAGCTCCCATTTTCACCAACCAAAAACGAACTTTAGTCCTGTTACTATAAGATGAAATTTGCCACAAGGCCTATCATACCACTCACATCACTGCAAAGCTATTACAGAGCTCAACTGGCTTGAATTCCTACACCAACCTGACTATCTACAGCTATTTATTGCACATAAAATAATATACAAACCAGAAACTTGCCCCATCATAAAATCTATTCTCCACAGCTGCATTCCCACCAGATCTCTGCTTTCTCAGACCAAGCATCTAATAAGCATACACAAACCAAATAAAAGAGCTGGCCGGTGTCTCTGCTCTTATGCTATAGCCAAACTACGAAGTAATTTACCTGAAAACATTATTAATATAGATAATTCAAAAAAAAATTCAAGACTACACTTACCATCTTCTTAACTCACACACCTTCCTATGCTCAAAGACAAATGTATAAACCCACACTTCCCCTCATTACACCTCCTTTGTTGTCTTTATCCCAAACTATTATTCTGCCTTTGCTACTTTCTCTGTTTTCACTTACTCACCTCCAACCACCCTCCTTCATACTTCTTATCCCTCACTACCTCCCACTAACTCTTGTCTTAAACCCCCCTTGCTCCTTGTCTCCTGTTCCCTAACTCATCCCTCAAACATTCAGTATCTTGCCTTTGTTTCCCCTCTAACTGCCCTACCCCCTTTCCACTAATAATCTACTACAATTTAAACCACTCCTACCTTCTTCCACTTACTATCTAATGCAATACTTACATTGAATCTGCCCACAATCTAGCAGTGAATGTACTTTTTACATAAGTCTTACATTTATACCTTGCCAAACAGACCACAACTCTCACTCTCTTGTTGCTTTGTCAGTACCAGTATTGTAACCTATGTACAAATGATTGTAACAAAGTCTGTACTTCTAAATGTTTTTTTATGTATATGTAATACTTAATGTTTTATGTGTTTTTTTAATGATTCTGGGGCTTTTCTCCCTGGGCCTCTGCTGAAAATGGGTTTCTGACCCAGCCGGACTTTCCCAGTCACCAAATGTCAATAAATAAATAAATGGTACTTGACATATTATTGCAACCAGATTTCTAACGTTGTGTAAGTCATAATGTTTTCGGGAAAGGGCTATATGTTTAAGTAAAAAGGGATGCTTAAACTCCTAGTTACCTTTGTATCGATAGCTTTGCTTGTGAAACTGGACCAGGAGGAAGAAACGGAAGCAGGACTTTGGCAACAGACTGCGAGATCAACAGCTTTTTTCATCCATTGTGTTTTTTTAAAAGACAGCGTAGAACCGTGTGTTCTACTAAACTGACCACAAAAGCAGGGCAACTGTGATCCTCTGTATGTTTTAAAGAGGATCTGGAAAGTCAAGCTCCTTCTTAGCCTTTCTATGATAGTGTAAAAATCTTCTTCTTTCGGCTTTTTTCCAGTTAGGGGTCGCCACAGCGGATCACCTGTCTGCTCATGATTGGCAGTAGAGTTTTACAGTGTCGAGTTGCCACCCCGGCGCCCAACCTTACACAGAAGGCACACATATGCACATGCTCACACCTAGGGCCAATTTAGAGTGTCTAATCCACCTACAGCATGTCTTTGGGATGTGGGAGGAAACCCACGCGACCATAGGAGGATATGCAGACTCCGCACAGAAGGCACCCCAGCCGAGAATCGAACCGGATAACCTCTTGCTGTGAGGCAGCAATGCTAACCATTGCACCACCGTGGCCGCCCTGTTGTAGTGTAAAAATAGTACTGCAAAAATTCCTGTTCTGCTTTCCAAACACTATCTGCAATAGCCGTTGAACACAAATATGACTTTTCTGTTTGTCATAGGTGGACCGAGCAACTCAGTCTTTCAGATATTAGCATCAAATCTGTCCTTCTTTCTGCTGTTGTAAAGTAATCTGAACAGTAGGTTAACATCAGTTTTGCACACAGTTTTCCCATCAAGGAGGATTTCAGTGTTGTGCTTCTGAAAGTGATCAGAAGCTGCGGAAAACTGAGAGTAAAACTTATGTTAACCTACCACTCCGATTCATTTACAACAGCAGAAAGCAGGAGTGCAGATTTGATGTTAATATCTGAAGACTGGGTTGCTTGCAACGTGGTTGCGATAATACGATACAAGTCACTGTATTCCTCCTCACAAATACAGGCACAACTTACTTATTTTTCCTTTAAGTACAGCTAGGTAACACTATACTGTTCATTTCAGTCCTACTAAATGTAAGTAACAGAATTTGTTTGAAAGCAGCAAATACATTGGACATTATACGAGACTAGAAATCTGGTTGTGATAATATGTAAGCGCCAAATAAATAAAGTAAATAAATAAATATAGCCAAAAAATGAAATTAAATTAGGCTCTTCCTTTTACAAGACATAGCTCTCCTCTTTTACTTGTGAAAAATAGCACCCAAGCAAAACTGCTATAGAGAAGGGTTAGCTACAGATGGATGGTGTAGACATAGATTTGTTATTTATTTGCCTCCCCAGAATGCCACTAACTTCCATTGTTTTGTATGATATTTCTGTGCCGTGGTGTAAGAACAGTGGATGCTTTCCCCTTTCCATGGGGGAATTAGTCGTCTGTTGTATACTTGCCTATATTTCTCTTCTGCCATGGATGTTTGAAAAGGAGACCAGGGTGATTGAGTGCCTCCTACTGGCCCAGAAAACACTGGTTCCCCCAGCTGTAGAGCTGCCATAGGAGTCTCTACCAGCTGTAGACTTCCTCACACAGAAGTCTGGTACCCTTCCACAAACCTACAGGAGCTCAGACTGATTGGTTAATATGATGTGGAGTCCTGTCATGCACATGTTGCATGAAGATATATTCAGAATTATGAGGGACTGGGAATTTTTGTTGTGCCTGATTCCACATTTTGATTTTCTAGCAGTGAATATCTCCATGGATGTAGATATTTTATATGGTACTTATTGATACATTGTAACAGGATCCATGATCTGTAGCAGAATTATCCCTTGTTCTCTCATAATCTTTTTTTTTTCAGCAGAATTGTCTTGCTTTCAAATAAGGTGCATGTTGCTGCCATTTTAGCATCTTTTGTGGCTAATAACTGGTAATGAAACATTTCCTCAAGGAATTCTGTAGCTCTATCCTTGGCATTTCAATTTTATTTTAGAAATGCTGGCAACATATCTTTTTGAGTTGGATCAGTGTTACAGTACTAGGTCCTATCTCCCTTCCCTACAAGAGGCTGTGCCCTATGAATGACAGTTCTTTAGATATCAGCTGAGGTTAGGGGGTATCCAGACAATGTATCCTTTCCCTGCACAATCCACTCACTGTAAAGGTCTTGGGATTAAAACTGGAGTGAAATATAAAATATTTTTTTTAAGTCATCATCCTCTGCTTAAGTGTATATGGACAAGAAAAAAACTGAATCAGTGCAGGTTCTTCCATTTACAGGACAGATCCATCTTTTACTGACAATAAAGAACATACAGTGACATGGCATGACTGCCTCTCTTTTCCTGGACACGTGGCAGGCTATCACATTTGAGCAATAATGGGAGTTCTATGAATTATTATAACATTTTTGTTAAGCCACAGTGATGCATTAAATCAGCAAAGAAATATCTAGAATTATATCGTAAAAGCTCATGGTACAATACAAGCTCTTTTCTGAGCCAGAATTACTATCTACATATCTCTGAGCGTTGGCTTTGTGGTACTGTATATAAAACAAACAGAGCTCTGCAGTTTCTACAGACTGTTTAGCTTGTAGAAACATAGACATTGGAAACTTTTAACCAAAGTTTAACTACAAATTGCTACATTTGCAAAGGCATGCCAACAGAGGAAATTATTATGGAAGGAAGTTGGTCAGCTTTACTTGTATATATACATCAAAGGAACTGGCAGAGTACTGCAGTAAATCAGGAATACAGTGAGATTTCTGCTACCACATGTGTTGCCCTGTTTCTGGGTAGGAACAAAAGTATTTCCCCCATGACTGATGTTATTTTGTAGGTTAATGGCTTTTGCTCTTTGGCAACAAAAATCCAGAAATGACTGTTTCCATTGTAGCGCCAGCATTGTTTTTACAGTTAATTAATGGAAACAGAATACATTTCAAAGGGGAAATTTAAGCTTTGGTTGTTGTAATAGTTAAATTGTTATGCAGTGGTGTATAATTGGAGGGGAGGCATGCTTAATATGCTTACATCAAACAACATTGTTTGGCATTTAAAAACTTGTATTTGAAAACCTGCCTTGTTGATAGTAGCATTGCTGCAGTTAGTGTAGAGTTTCTTGGAAAAGGATGTTGGGACAAGAGTTTTGCACTTTGAGGACAGTAAGCTAACAAGTGCCAACTATCATAAAGCTGTTCAGGTACATTTTTAAGTTTAGAAACGTTGCTCTTGAAGGGGGGATAGTTTTCCTTAAGCAATCCACAGTAATATATAGCATGTGACAAGATCAAGATGATTGCCCAGAATATCCTTTCTACTTTAATACTCTCATACTTTAATACTCGGGCAGTTTTTAACTGCTACTGGGCCGTGATCCTTGCTATTTATTTTTCAATCTTTATTAAAAGAGCTGCTAGTATAACTACAGAAGGAGTATATTTTCTCAAATTTAAGACTGTAGTTATTTATTAGTTTGCCAGTAAGGTGAGCTGGTCCAAGGACCCTTTCTAATGACATGAGCCACACAATAAGATTGTGCAGTTAAATGCATTGCAAGCACAGAAATATCACACTGATTACATAGTGCATTCATTTGTAATATATTGACTACATTGCAAATGCACAAGATATGCAGATAGTTACATGTGTAGTATAGACATGCAGCAGCAGTACCAGTACTCTAGAAGCTAAAGAAGCAAATGTCACGTAATGAATAAAAGAGATGGACAAGTCTAGGGGCATTCAGGGTGTCAACATAGTTGATTTGGTGTTATCTGTAAATGAGCTGCATTTCTGTGATGCCTTAAATTACTTAAGCTTGTATCTGAATCTGTTGTAATACAGTTAGTTTTTGACAACCAAAGGTGATATTTTATTGAAAGCTTTTTCACCTGAAGCCAATTCAAAAGTAAGTCCTAAGTGACAGAGCTCCCCAGCATACCTCTCAACCTGCAGACGCTGAAAATGTATACAAAGGCCTTTGAAAAAATAGGAACATCTAGCTGAAAATTTGGACATCCAGTAAACATAAAATTTGATTACCGAATAGGACATAAATCTTCATGTTTCCAGTGGGAATATTAATCAGAAACACATGTTTAAAAAAAAAAAGAGTAAGCGACAAAAATGATGTAAAAATATAAGCACATTATCAAGAGACCATGTAGAATCTGTACACATTAATGAACTGTATCAAAATATTCTACCACACAAGGTCATTTATTTTTACTTCAGAAAAAAGAAGCTTAAATTATTATTGCCACTAGTATGTTAGTCACATAATGTGGTTTTCTGTGTACTAGACAGCTTCAGAAGTCACATATGATGGGTGTGAAGATGTGACAAAGTGCCAGGAGGAGTAGGGCAGTGTATGTGTAACATATTCCACCATAGCTAGCTGGGGTTTTGTAAAGAATTGTATGTCATTTGTATATCAAACTGATTTGTACAGGTGCATGTGTTGAAAATGTATTTTTAAAGCTGATTTTGTTAAAATGTGCCAACAGTGGGTCGTGATGGACAGAAAAAAATACATCTGTATGTCAGACTGTATTGTAACTGTTGAATATATTGTAACAGAGGATACTGGAAGAGAAAATATTAATCTCAGTCCAACTACCTTTGAAAAATAGTCTGAAATTAAATTGCCTGGTTTAAGCCATAAAGATTGTATCTTACAGCTCTGATTGCAGCCAGAAACAAAATATCTGTGAAAACCAGCACCAAGTATATTCCTGTATTGTCCTTAGGAGCAAACTAATTGCTACCCTGGAAGGGTGGATGTTTTTGAAATGGTTTTATAGCTTCCAGATGCTATAACACATCTTAGCAAAGCTCTGTGTGTGTATGGTAACACGTATATGCAAGATACTGGCTCATTTTCTAGTAAAGGGGTAGTGTGGGAACCAGAGGTCACATGACTGGATGTATGTGATGTCATCCTGTACTCCAGCACTGAAATGATGCTTTAAAGGGGCACTATGTCGTTTCAAAAATCAGTTTCTTGCCTCGGACCGAAGCTGAAAACATTGACACCCACTTAGCTAATCACCTCCCCCTTTGTGACATCATGCATGATGTAACTGTGTCCCTACCCACAGCATCAATTTTTTTTAAATGTGTGTAAATCTGTAGTACAGTCTTGTTTTTGCTCCCTGAGGAATTAGATACCAGCATTTGCGTTCCAGTACTGCTTAAATTTGCGATTGCTATCATCTAGTGCTAGGAGTGACGATGATTACATTCAAGCCAGAGTTTTAGAAAAACATAACCCTTACTGCAAGCACTAGTTATTGAACCATTCCTCATGTTGTCATGGAATATAGTCGGATCTGCCTCTCAAGATACATGCCTTTGCACCTCACTGTAAATACATGCATTTGAGAACAGTACAGCTTTACCGTATTCCTTTTACATAGCATACACTCTTTTCTTTAAAAATGGAAACGGCTATTTGTAATTGTGCTTCTTATAAATGCTATGCCTTCCTAAATGTCCATCCACATTAAAGCATACATCTCCAGCA